>NC_069133.1:65354249-65663249 GCF_026914265.1 Mya arenaria | reverse complement strand
CCGTGGTGATTTGGTTGACGTTTTTATATTTTATTTTTAAATTATGCAATGGAAACTTATAAATAAAGTAATTACGCATTACCTCAAAGACATGGCCGAACAGCTATCACGCATAACCTCACACTTGTTCCAACAGTTATCACGTATAACCTCACACTTGTTCCAACAGTTATCACGTATACCCACACACTTGTTCCAACAGTTATCACGTATAACCTCACACTTGTTCCAACAGTTATCACGTATAACCTCACACTTGTTCCAACAGTTATCACGTATAACCTTATCCTTGTTCCAACAGTTATAACGTATATCCTCACACTTGTTCCAACAGTTATCACGTATAACCTCACACTTGTTCCAACAGTAATCACGCATAACCTCACACTTGTTCCAACAGTTATAACGTATAACCTCACACTTGTTCCAACAGTTATCTCGTATAACCTCACACTTGTTCCAACAGTTATCACGTATAACCTCACACTTGTTCCAACAGTTATCACGTATAACCTCACACTTGTTCCAACAGCTATAACGTATAACCTCGCATTTGTTCCAACAATTATCACGTATAACCTCACACTTGTAACAACAGTTATCAATACTTAATAAACATGTTTATATACCTTATACAAGCCTGGTAGCCATGCCACAAAACACACATTTTATAAAACTATATACCTCACATTTGTCCCAACAGTTTTATTAATTTAAAAATGACGTTATCATTAAATGTTGGGTAAGCGTACAAATAGGAATTCACAAATGGAGTATCTGCACTTAATTTGACAATAGAGGTAATAGAAAGTTCAAATATTTGAGCATTCGTCGATTGGTTTAACCCAAAGAGTTTTAATGAACGGGTCAATGTTTTTTTCCTCAGAGTTACCTTAGACAAAGTTAGACAAATCACCGTTATCTAGGATGGATGCGTTTATCTTGACACTTAACTATGCTTTGAGCTTCAACTAATGTACCAAATCGCTCACTAGAATATATTGATATAAAGATGTTACGCGGTTGCATTTTTTTGCCAAAAGTTTTACTCCCATTCAAAATGAAACATTCTTTTCTTACAATTCCTGCTCATGCCTTCATAAATTGCTACCTCTCTTATAACAATGCGTATTTTTTCCGCATGTACAAAAACATACATAAAGCAGTTGTTTAAAAATGCAACGAAGTGGCAGAAAACAAATCGATTAATTTTCCAAGAAAAACTTACTTTATGCAGTTTAAATAAATAATAAAATATGATATCTTTATAAACTCACAATCCATTTATATTTACAAAAAATCTTTGTTGTCCAGTATACTACGTTAGGCAAAAGCATATCATTATGCATTACCCATTTGAAGCGAAAAAAACTATACCTTAATATCACTTTATACCTGACAAATTATATTACAAATTTCCCAAAATCAAAATTTGTCATATAATGCACACATATATGTCAACGTGAAATGTTTTATAATAAAAGCAGAATAATTAATCGCTTTTTGAAGAAATTCGGTTGATGCATCGGCCGATACCCCAGCTGACGAACATAAGAGCTTGGGAAGATTCATATCCCGATTTCCTCCAATCAGGGTGGTAACTGTGACCGAGACTATGATTGTACTTCTCAAATGCCGGGCAGAATAAAACCGTAGGTAAGTTTGTATAAACCTTTAATTATAACTCTAAAACTGTTTAATACAAAACATTTTATTTCCTGGAAAGGCATGGGCCACAGATGCGGGGATCAGATTTCATGTTATTGGACGATAAATTGCTCCGGATAAATATTCCGGAATCGATTTATTTTTTCTCGCAAAGACCATCCTGCTTTATGATGCTTTTACAGATTTTTTGCAGCTTCTAGAGAGCATATAGCATTTTTGTGATCTAGGATGCAATTGATTTTAATATATTTAAGGTAAATGTCAATTTAATTAGCTTGAATCGGAAAATGGAGTGACTAACATGACGTCGTTACTTCATTTTGTTAAATCAGTAACCCGACATACTGAACTCAACTTGAATTGCTGCTGTTTCCACCAACGCTTATATCGCTTGATTCCAAAAAGTTCGCAAGATTGTCAATTTGCCCTTTTTCAACTTTACCAATCTATTGTCTCTATCAATAACACTTAGTATTTATAACAACGACTAAGTACATGATCTATAGTCAAAACTCGTCCAGGCGAAATGATTTTTAAAAAGTTTCCAAACATCTAGAAAACAATCAAAATATCTTATTAATTCGGATGTTCACTGGCAGTAGAACCTCTTTGTTTATACGCTGTTTATATTGCCACGACGTCTGGGAATGCCAGTCTGTGTTAGATTCTGGTACCAGAAGGCATTAGACTGAACAATTGATTTCTGAAGATAAATGTTCTGGAAAAGGGTTGTATTATTGCAATCTGCCGTTTAGTTAAATTGGTTGATAACAGTAATATTGATGACCAGAAGAGCAGCTTAATCTTTATTTCAAGTAATATTGCGCTTGGCGTAAGCAATTAATCATTCCGACTGCATGTCTCTGTTATAAGAAAGAAATCAAATATTATGTAGTCTGTGAAAAGCCTTGAAGCTGTACCTTGTCCTATTGAGCCATTCGGAAATATCATGTATAAACCATGATTATTTTGAAAATGAATGTGTTTTGGGTTCTTTGGGTTTTTCACTTTCTACGTTGGAGTCACCTTTCCATTTACAAAATCAAATAAAAGATTTGAAAATTGTTAGCACCGATTGTTTAAATGAATTTTTAGACGTGCAGTCAATGGCAGAGGAGTTCCGAATTGCATTTTATCCTGATGCTGAAGATTTAAATTAACGATTATACCGCAACTGTTTGAAAAGAATCGGTCAACACATTTTGGGTTCGTTGTTGCAAATCAACATTATATTGAACAAAAGAAAAATCCGTTGTACTATTTTCATTTCAATCGAAACAATTTTGGATATGTATTATACTTTGCCAGACTACATTTGATATTGATATATCATTAGTCAATTAGAAAATAAGTAGTTGATCCAGTTTATTTCAATTGGGGAATATGTAAGTGTTCGAAAGTCAAATCACAGTCAAGTACTTCCTTAATATTTGTTTCTGTCTGTATAAAAACGAAATGATATCCCCTGTCTTTATAAAATGAGATTATATTCTTTGTCTGAATACAATGAATGATATTCTTATAACTACACCAGCTATTGCTGACATGGTTACTTCACGAATATTCTTGTTTCATTCCACGTTTAGGGACTTGTTATGCTCTCAAGCAGTATATGCTTGGCTGTCTCATAGTAATATATATATTTAACCAGAATCAAACAAGTCAATAGAACTAAGTCTTGGATATGAGTGCCTTAGTAAGCCATGTTGTTAATAGGTTAACAACACAACAATCACGGTATCGAATAACTGAATTTTAACTAACTATTTATATCTTGACTAAAGCAGGTTTTTTTTTTTTAAATTTGAACGTGATACGTCGTACTTTATTACATATGCTGAATATATTTATAATGTACTTTGCGTAGTTATTTTATATACATTTTTTTAATTATGACGGAGATTAATAGCATGGCGTATTAATTGTTCGAAAACATGCAGATATGCTTTAAAGGGATGGCAGAAAAAACACGCAATAAAAATACATAGCATTTTGATGAAAAGCTACTACGTTTGCATGACGCATGCATAGTGTCAATAAAAACAAGCATTAATACTAAAAAAAGATTCCCCG
Source organism: Mya arenaria (assembly GCF_026914265.1). Classification (NCBI taxonomy): domain Eukaryota; kingdom Metazoa; phylum Mollusca; class Bivalvia; order Myida; family Myidae; genus Mya; species Mya arenaria. The sequence goes on along the minus strand of NC_069133.1, from coordinate 65,659,508 downwards.
CTTTGTGACAGTGAACACATTAATGATAGTGTCTCTATACATCTTTTCTGGCACTCGGAATGATGATCAAGTATGTTTTAATAAAATATCCTGAGGTTTTTTATTATTTTTGTGAGAAAAAATTATAAGTGTATAATGTATTGGTTCTTCAAGTGGTAGATGATTAATTATTAGAATCTCTTTCTAAAACCATCACACTTAAATGTTTAATTGCAGCTATCTAAACATACGCAATACACACTTCAAAGCATTTTAAAGTGATTGTAAAACTATGTATACATATGCTATATATTACAAGTAAATAGTACATAAATACTTACGTTCTTATACGAGTTTACTGAATTGCATTTATGATAAAGGTCCTTGAAAATGAACTGGTTTGCGCATTCGTTTATTGATTTAAACAAAAACGACTATACTAAACATGCTCAAGTTGTTGCAAGGCCAATAACCACTTTCGTATGTTAAAATACTGTAATGCGCAAAAGACTCCAAATAGAACTTTATTTCCTTACAATTCCTGTTGCAGACATCATAATCACAACCTCTCTACTCACAATGTGCGCATCGTGGATTCTTTAGTGAACAGTTTATATATTTACGACACATTGTAAACAAAGTTCTTGCATACATTCAACAGTTGCGGGAAAATGGAACAATCTGCAAAAAAGTGAATGATGTTATTCCAACATTTCCTTACGTTTATTACACTAAATGAATAATAAGATAAGGCATTTGTATACCCTAAAAATCTAATTTTCTTGCAAACAACGTAAAATACCGAACAAATAACAGTAGCATATCTTTTTGGAAACATTTTGATCAAGCAAAGTAGAGCTATAAACCTAAACGTCACTATGTACAGCAGGTGATATTTCTAAAATGATGAACGAGGTAAACGTGAAATATATATATATATATATATATATATATATATATATATATATATATATATATATATTTGACTCATGCTTCCGCCATCAACCAAAGTGAAACATATATGGCATTGTGAGTAAATGGCCGATTGCTCAACTTTTCTAAACCGACAAGGAACTAAACATCTGGCCACTTAGAATAAAACTTCTTTTTTTTACCGTTATCTATTCAAATTTAGGCTCAGTTTAGGGTTAGTTGTGTACACAGTCGATTCACTTTTTCATTGACGACAAGATATGGGATTTGAAAGATTCATGATGTCACGGACGACAAGATATGGGATTCGGAAAATTCATATTGTCACGGGCGACAAGATATGGGATTCAGAAGATTCATGATGTCACGGACGACAAAATATGGGATTCAGAAGATTCATATTGTCACGGACGACAAGATATGGGATTCAGAAGATTCATATTGTCACGGACAACAAGATATGGGATTCAGAAGATTCATATTGTCACGGACAACAAGATATGGGATTCAGAAGATTCATATTGTCACGGACAACAAGATATGGGATTCAGAAGATTCATATTGTCACGGATGAAGTTTGAAAAGATATTGGATTTGGAAGATTCATATTGTCACGGACGAAGTAAGACAATATATGGGATTTGGAAGATTATATTGTCACGGACGAAGTTGGACAACGTATAAGATTCTGAAGATTCATAATGTTACGGACGAAGTTGGACGAGATACGGGATTCGGAAGCTTCATATTGTCACGGACGAAGTTAGACAGGGTATGGAATTTGAGAGATTCAAATTGTCACGGGCCACGGATTATGAGCTTGGAGGATTCATATTGTCACGGACGAAGGCTGACCTTATTTTTCTTAAGATCACATTGTCATGGACTGACTCGTTACTCCTAGAAGATGGTAGACTTTTCATTATGTTGTGTTTTTTTTAAACAAATATGCCGGAAAATGTATATTGCGTTCAAATTTAGTCTTAGCTTGTCGTATCTAATTTTACTGTGATTGTACATTTAACCGACAACACCCTGTCGGTCATTATGAAACAATAGTGTTCTCGACATAGTAGGCATGTTTGTTTATACACCTTTATATTCTGATACTAAAACTATTAATTCCAAATACAATACTTTTTATCCCTGAAAAGGTTTGTCGGCCTCAGATCTGTCTTCCCTAACGTCCTGGGCCAGCGTTTATTACCCAGATTCATAAATATCTATAAAATAATACATTTGACAAAGAAATGTGTGTCTGATCAGAACAGATTTTTCTGCAACAATTTGTACCATCTTTGCTCTTTTTATAACAATTTGCAAAAAAATATTTTCTTAGTCTCAAACTCGGACTGAAAACATTGGTGAAAATAGGACCTGACCACACTATCACGAAAATACGTAGTCTGCTCTCAATTGAGAACATAATTTAAATTGCGTTTTTATTGTAAAAAAGGAAAATAATTCCTGGTGATTCATATTCTTATTTATGTTTATTTTACCTAATGTTAAAATGCCAGAATAACTGAAGGTATGAAATATTAAAAAGGCCATTGACTATGCATAAAACAAAATGAGTACAATTTGAAATGTGAGTTAGTACATTATTTGTTAACGAATTAATTAATTTTCTGAAGAATATTCGCACAATTCATAGGTGACTTTGTTTTACAAACAGTAAAATAATAGTAATGATTTAGAATCATGCCATGCAGCTATTAGGGATTGACATTGCCAAAATGACTAAAGAATTATTTTTCGTGAATTGTAGCCTAATGGCCTGAGACTGGACAATTGCTTGCTATAGAACGCACTTTGGTGACATCATTTATAAAAAATCGACCATGGAACTTACGTTTACGTTTAGTGAATCAACATTTATAAGAGAAGTGAAATAACAAACATGACATGATGAATCACCGATACGCATAATAGAAATGCTGCTATTTGCCTCATAAATTGGCAAATATTCGTTAAGAATCAAACATAATATCAATATTTTTCAAACGTTTGAAAAACAACGTTAACTACACAATATGAGACTACACCTGGACAAGCTTTTACTAAGCACCAAAACACTTATTAGTATGATTGTTATAACAATGGGGAAACAGCTTAGTTATACTTAATTAAGAGAGGGTGAAGAGAGTGGAGCAAGTGTAGATTGACTGACTTTAAATGTAAGTTCAGACTAAAAAATCGGATCGGTTTTCCTTTTTGTCTGTTTTTCTTATAATGTCGAGCAACGCTTTATACAATCGTTATTGCAAACCACCTTCACATTGAGCAACAGGAAAACGTACAGTAATAAACCCGGATTTTCTTGCTATATTTAATTCAATCGAGAACAACCATTCTACATATGAAAAGCAATCTCATTTTTTTATTTGGTGATAAACTGTCTGTGCAAATTGAAACGTGATTCATCGCACTATATCATCTATTCTGTAGATATTTATTACATACTTTGTAAAGCTTTTATAAATATTTTTCATGGAGATTAAAGATTTACAGCATGACCTATCTCTTAGATATTCCATACATTACAGGCATTGTAAGACGGTTGTACATCGATTCATTGTGTTCATTTCACGTTTATTTTAAGCTGTGTATACAAAAGCCGACAAGTCAAAAATAAAATACATATTCACATTAAGATGTTATTCTTCTACACAGAAATATGAATGTTGTAAAACGTTCAAATGGAATTTACATATACTATGATAATAATAATATACACTTCGACGAAAACAAAAATTAATAAATCGCTTTAAGATACTATAGCTTGTACATGACGTTACGCACATACTGTACTATACGTGTTTTATGACATTTCACTTTGCAACAACCATTAACGAAAGTAGTGTCCTAAAAGCAATGGTATAATATTTATGTAAGTGTATTTATACTCCACTTTCTTTAAATTATTTTAAACAACTGAAGCTAACCTGGACATTTTATTTCAAGGAAATTCACAAATATGCCTATATGTTTTCATTACACTTTACTTTTAAATTCAATGGTGAACCATTTTTCGAGTATAAACAAAACACAATATTTATTTTACTCATAAATCCCAGTTTGCCTTTTTTCCTCTTTAATCGACCTCTTGGCTTTCCAGAGAGAAGTATATCCTTACTCTTCCGGAATATGTGTTGTTGTTTAACATATAGCGATTTCAACTGCTAGAAGAAAATGGCATAGTAAAACAGAGTTAATATCCCTTTAATTTAATAGCCGAGCCGTGCGCATTCGTGCTGCAAATGGCACGATAATAACATGGAATTAAGTTCTCAAATTATGCATGATTACAAAATGCAATTTGAAAAGCTCTCTGCCTTTCAAGAATGGTAAACAGCAATCTTCTGTTTCATTGTTCATGTAAGCGAACCATTGAATACAGACTAGACAATATCAGGTCTTCTATTGAATAAAACAATGCTGACAAGATGTCTTATAATGACATTAATTAACTGAAAAGGTATAAAAAAAATTTAGGCGATAAACTTTCATGTCATTAAGAATTTAATAGAATTAGTTTTGTAAGTTTATTGGATCATAATTTAATGCATTGCTCGTCAATTTTTTATCGGTTGCACAAACTATATTTGATAAGGAACATTTATTATACTAAATAAATAATATAATATGACAGTTGTATACACTCGAAATATATTTTCCTTGCACAAATGTGTAACGTTACAAACCGAATGTTTAACACATGACAGAAGCACGTTTTTTGGAAACATTTAGATCAAGCGAAGTCGAGCTATAAACCTAAACGTCAATATGCACAGCAAGTGATATTCCCACTCGTGAACGAGGTAAACGTGATATATAATGCACACATATATGTCAACTTGATTTGTTGTATGTAAATCAAATTTAAAGTATTGGTGTGGCAGACATTTGATTTTTGTTCCGGCCCAAAACCAAACATAACGGATGGATCGATGTAATGGCCTATTGCTCGGGTTTTCTAAACCGACAAGAAACTAAACAACTAGCCATGAAGAATAAAACTATTCTACTTAAACCGTTATCTATCCAAATTAAGGCTCATCCTAGGGTCAGTTGTGTACACAGCCGATTCACTTTGTCACAGACGACAAGATTCGGAAGATTCATATTATCACGTACGTAGTTGGACAAGTCATGGGCTGTAGAAGATCTCATATTGTCACGGACGAACTGGAGCGCAAGAAATGGGATGTAGAATATTCACATTGTCAGGGACGAAGTAGGACAAGCTATGAGATGTAGAAAATTCATATAATCACGGCCGAAGTTGGGCAAGATATGTGATTTAGTAGCTTCATATTGTCGCGGACGAAGTAGGACAAGCTATAAGATGTAGAAAATCCATATTGTCACGGACGAAATTGGGCAAGATATGGGATTTGGTAGCTTCATATTGTCACGGACGAAGTAGGACAAGCTATGGGATGTAGAAAATTCATATTGTCACGGACGAAGTTGGGCAAGATATGTGATTTGGTAGCTTCATATTGTCACGGACGAAGTTGGGCAATATATGAAATGTAGAAAATTCATATTGTCACGGACTATGTTGGGCAAGATATGTGAATTGGTAGCTTCATATTGTCACGGACGAAGTAGGACAAGCTATGGAATGTAGAAAATTCATATTGGCACAGACGAAGTTGGGCAAGATATGTGATTTAGTAGCTTCATATTGTTATGGACGAACTGTAGGAAGAAATGAGATGTAGAAAATTCATGTTGTCACGGACGAAGTTGGGCAAGATAGGGGATTTGGTATATTCATATTGTCACGGACGAAGTTGGGCAAGATAAGGGATTAGGAATATTTATATTTTCACGGACGAAGTTGGACAAGCTGTTGGATGTAGAATATTCATATTGCCACGGACGAAGTTAGACAAGATATGGGATTCGGAAGATTAATATTGTGAAGTTTGGCAAGTAATTGGTACGGAGATTCATATTGTAACGAGCGAAGGCTGACCTTCTTCATGCATTTTTAAAAATCACAATGTTCTGATAGCAGAATAGATTTTGTTCCACAAATTGAACCATCTTTGCACTTGTTATAACATTTCGGATTTTCTTGCTATATTTATTTCAATCGAGAACAACAATTCTACATATGAAAGGCAATCGCATTTTACTATCTGGCGTAAAACGTTCCGTGAAAATTGGAACGTGATTCATCGCACTATATCATCTATTCTGTAGATATTTATTACATACTTTGTATAGCTTTTATATACATTCATGGAGACGTAAGATTTACAGCATGGCCTATTTCTTAAATATTCCATACATTACTGTGATGATTTAAACGGCTGTACGTGTCACAGGCATAAAAATATAGCATAAGTATACTTTTTGGATGATATTTTTTACGAAGTACAAATGTAACTTCTGACGCATATTTTTATAAGACGTGTGTACACCTATTAAATGTGTACATTGTGCAAATATACATGTTATTATACATCAATTTAGAATTAACATATAATACATATAAATAAATGAAAAAAAATTAATAGATGTAGATGTAGCATGCAGATACCACTTTATGATGTTGCGTACTGTATTGTTCTTATAGTTTTAGATGTTTTATATGAACACAATTTCCAACAATGAAGGTTCTCCCTCGAACAAAAATATGAAATTTATGAAAGAGTCTCAAATTTATTTTTTAAATAAGTGTATATATACTTGATTTTCGTTTAAGCATATCAAACATTTGTATTTTACTGGGACATTTTAAGTCAAGGAAATTCACAAATCGGCCACAATGTTTCAATCTAATTTGTCTGTTTAAATTCAATGATTAACCGTGTGTCGAGTATAAACTAAGCACCATGTTGTTTTTTCTCTTCAATCTCAAATTTCCTTTCTTCCTCTTTAAGTCTGCTTTTTGGCTTCCAAGAGAATAGAATATCTTTACACCTCGAGATAAGTTACAGATTGTTCCATATAAAGGAAAACCAACTGCAAAAAGGAATCGGTATAGTTAAGCAGACTAAATATCCATTTAAATTAATGGCCGAGCCATGCGCATTCGTGCTGAAACTGGCACGATAATAACATAAATGTTTTCCTCCTGATGTGTGGCCCATATTCATTGGTAGGTGATATCTGTATCAGATTGTTGAGAATTCGAGATTATATCTACATTTTAATATGATTTCCAATGGCTTTCATTAAGCTATAGGCGATTTTTTTCATGTAATTAAAAGATCATTGTTAAATTTTTTCTTGATCACCCTTTCTTTTTTTATGCCGTTTTATCAAGAGAAGAATCAGACGATACATACAAAGTAATAATAAAGTAAAGTTTGTCTGTAACAAAGATTTTTTTCTTTTCATTTCAGTACAGGTTATTAGTCGTAACGTTACAGATCTTGAATATGTAAGAACGTAACAGATAACAACAGAAAGTATGCTCTTGGAAAATTTATTAATCGGTATTCAGCCATTTTGTTGCATTTTTAAACAACTGCTTTTGAGGTACTACGAAATTATATATTGGCATAAAGGTGTAATGCATTTGCATTTTTCGACAAAGGTTTCATCCGTTAAAAATGTTCATTTCAGACGATTATGTAACTGATAAAAGGAGGTATTTTGTGTCATTGCACAAAGTGAAAAAACAAACAAACAATTACTCCCATTCATTATGAAACATTCTTATCTTACAATCACTGCTTCTGAGGTCATAAATTGCTACCTCTCTTCTAACAAAGTATTTATCTCAAAGGTTTATAAATGGGTTCGGATGATCCATACTCAACAGTGTGGATTATTCTCCCGCGTGTACAAAAACATATATGAAGCAGTTGTTTAAAATTGCAACAAAATGGCAAAAAACAAATTAATTAATTTTCCAAGAGCATACTTTCTTCATAAGGCCTAAATAAATACTCAAATATGACATCTTTATAAACTCACAATTTATATTTACCACAACAATGTTGTCCAGTATACAATGTTAAGCAAAGGCATATTATAATGCAACATTCATTTGAAGCGAAAACAGCTATAAACCTAAATCACACTTTATACCAGACATATTATTTTACAATATTCCCAAAGGTGAACTTTATCATATAATGCATACATATATTTCAACGTAAATTGTTTTATTTGAAAGCATTTAAAATCATCGCTTTTTGCAGCAATTTGATTCATTCCCAAGCTGACGATCATATGGGCTATGGAAGATTCATATCCCGATTTTCTCCAATCTTGGTGGTAACTGTGACAGAGAATAGAATTCTCAAACAGATAAAACATACCGGACATAATGAAACCGTAGGTTAGTGTGTATACACCTTTGATTATAACTCTGAACTGTTTAGAAAACGACAACAATATTTTTGTATTCCTGGAAAGGCCACAGAATCGATGACCAGATTGCATGTTACTGGACGATAATTGCTCTGGATAAATATTCCTGAATCGATCTATTTTCTCGCATACGACCGTCCTGCTTAATGGATTCATACTGCTCTTCTTTTGCTGACGCATTTTTATTTTGAATATTACATAGGTAAAAATAATCCACATGACGTGTTTTGTTCACAGTATGACACAAAACATCATAAATATTTATTGTGTTGTTGTTTGTTTGTTTGTTTGTTTGTTGTTGTTGTTTATTTTATTTATTTTTTTTTATTTTATTTTTTTTTTTTTTGGGGGGGGTATACATAAATTAAGGGCATTTGTTGAAGTTCGATGGACGATAGATATTTGTTTCATAGAGTTATCAAAAAAAGCAATAATTTTTACTAGTGGTGCAGCTAGGATGCAATTCACTTCAATATATCAGCGATGTTCAACAAACACTTTGTTTCATGTATGCAAACATTTAAGGTAAATGCCAATTAAATTGGCATAAATTGGAAAATGGAATGAGTAACATAACGTCGTTTCTTCAATTTGGTAAATCATTCACCCGACATACTGAAATCAACTTGTATTGTTGTTGATTTCACCAACGTTTATATTGCTTCATTCCAAATAGGTCGCAATGTTAGCATTATGTCGTTGTTTTTTCAGCTTTACCAATCTATTGTCTCTATCAAAAACACTTAAAATTAATAACAATGACATGACAAGTACATTATCTAAAGTCAAAACTCGTCCAGGCAAAATGATTTTGAAACAGTTTACAAACATCTTGGACACCATCAAACTATCTTATTAATATTGATGTGCACTAGCAGTAGTACCCTTTTCGTTATACAAAGTTTAGATTGCTAAAAATGATACACTCAAACAATGTCAGTGATAGCCATTCTGTGTAAGATACTGGTACAAGAAGGCATTAGACTGAGCAATTGATTTCTTAAGATAAATGTTCTGCAAATGGGTTGTATTATTGCAATCTGCCGTTTAGCTTAATTGGTTGATAACAGTATCATTGAAGACCAGAAGAGCAGCTTAATCTTAATGTCAGGTAATATTGCGCTTGATGCAGACAATTAGTCTATACGATTGCATGTCACTGTTAAAAATTGGACACAGACACGTTTCAGAAAAAAATCAAATATCATTTAGTCTGTGAGTATCCTTGGCCCTGGTCCAATTACAGCCATTTGGAAATATCATTTATAAACCAGCATTATTTTAAAAATGGATGTGTTTTGGGTTGTGTATTTTCACTTTCTACATTGGAGTCAACTTTTAATTTTCAAGCAAACAAACCATTTGAAAATTGTGATCACCGACTGTAAAAATGATTTTTTAACGTGGAATAAAATGGCCGAGGATTTCCGAATGGCATTTTATCACGCTGCTGAAGTTTTAAATTAACGATTATGCCCCATTTGTTAATTAAAGAAAAGTTGAAAAGGTGTTAAATCATATTAATCCACATGTGAGACAAAGTTGCATGTAGATTAAAATACACATTATATTAAGACTGTCGTCATCATATAAGCATGTTATACCAGCATTTTGATGTAAATAATCAGTTCATGTATATCAAATAAATGCATTAGGTTAGACGATGGGCTGCTCAAAGATTTCGTAGCCTGTTTTTCCTTTCTTTCTCATTGTATCGGTCAACACAGTATGAGCTCGTTGTAGAAAATCAACATTATATTAAACAAAAGGAAAACTTGTATTACTTTTATTCCAATCGAAACAATTATGCATATGTATAATACTTTGTCAGACCAAACTACAATATGTGATTAGTATTAATAAATAATCAGTGAATGGTTATTTAGAAATAATTATTAGATCCAGTTTTATGATAATTGGGGCATATGTAAATGTTCCAAAGTAAAAAACAAACGGTCAAACAGTTCCTGATGGCTTGTTTCATTATCAAAAATGATATGATATCCTCTGTCTGTATAAAATGAGATGAAATATGTTGTCTGTATACAATGACATGAGAGTCCTATACTTACATTTGCTATTGCTGACATGAGTGCGACCCTAATATTTATGTTTTATTCCACGTTTGGAAACTTGTGACGCTCTTAGGCAACATGTTCTTGGCTATCATCTCGGCTGTCTCATAGCAAGAAAAAGAATTTAAACAAGACAAATTACCTATGTTGTAGATGTGAATGCCGTAGTATAGGTTAACAACACAACAATCAAGGTATAAAACTACTGTGCCAGAAAACTTCCATTTATTATCTGACAAAAACAACTTTTTGTGACAATTATAACGTGATAACGCGTACTTTATCATCTATGATAAAGATATTTATTATGTACTTTGCGTAGTTTTTATTTAATGTTCTTCAATATGACGCAGATCAACAGCATGGCGTATTAATTGTTCAAAAAACATGCAGATATGCTTTGATACAACATACGTTAGTATCCCAAACAATTGAAAAAAAACAACATTAAAATCTATAGCATTTACAAGTAAAACTCGACCGTTTGCATGACGCATGTTTCGTGACAATAAAAACAATCATAAATACTATAACATGACTTTCCTGTCAACGCTTTGCGATTGTGAGCATATTAATGAAAATGTCCCTATATTTTTCTGCCAGTCGCAATGATGTTCAAGAATGTTATTATGAAATTTTCTGGGTTTTGGTTCTTTCTATATTGTTGTGAAAAAATATAAGTGTATAATTTATAGGATCTTTAACTAGTAGATGATTCATTACCAGAATCTATTTCTTAAACCATCACACTTAACTGTTTAATGCAGTCATCTATACATAAAATAGACGCTTAAAGTTTTTAAAGTTAAAGTGATTACAATACAATAGTTACATATACTATAGACTAGTATATAGTACATAAATACTTTACATGTTTACTGTATTGAATTTATGACAAATGTCATTGAAAATAAATTGATTTGCGAATTCGCCAATCGGTTAAACCAACGAGTTTAACATGCGACAATGAGATTATCTACTCGAAAAGTGTCAACCCTTAAAGGCCCTGAGCCAATTAACAAATACACAGGAAAGGGTCCTTAAACACTGTGACACCAGTGCAATAAATGGAAGATGCACAGCAGGGAATCTTCATGCCAAGCATTCCTTAAACTAGGCCTTTAAGTTGTTGCAAGGCCAATGACCTCTTTCATAAACCGACCGTATGGGCAATGCAGTTACATTATTTGACAAGGAATCTGTTAAGGCTAGAAACTACTTTCAAATAGCTGTGTAAATACTGCGAAAAGGTTTATGCTAAGATGCTGCATCGCGCAAAGGACCGCAAAAAGGAACATAATTGACTTCCAATTCCTGTTGCAGACATCAAACTCACTACTTCTCTACTACAAAAGTACTCAATACATCATGGATTCTTTAGTCAACAGTTTATATGATTACGACACATTGTAAACGAAGTTGTTATTCATATATCCAGCAGTTGTGGGAAAATGGAACAAATCTGCAATAGAAGTGAATGATGTTATTCCAACATTTCCCAACTTTTATGACACTAGATGATAAAATATAACCAAATCTTTTTTCATTGCAAAAACGTGTGACACGTGGAATGTTTGTGGAAAAAAATGTTTAAATGAAGTACAGCTATAAACCTAAACGCCACTTTGTAAGCGACAAGCGATATTTCTGAATTCCCAAGGGTGAAAGAGGTTAATGTGAAATATAATGAATACATATATGTCAACGCGAATTGTTTAATGTAAAAGGAATCTCAATCATCGGGTGTAGCAGATATTTGATTCATTCTTCGGCTAAAACCCAAACAGATATGGCATTGTGCGTAAACGGATAAATGGACGTAATGGTTCAACTTTTCTAAACCATAAGAAACTGAACAAATGGCCATTAAAACTATTCCATTTTTAATTTTACGTATTTAGCTTTAGTTTGATGATCAGTTGTGTACACAGCCGATCCACTTTGTATCTGACGATTTTCTATGGAATGGTTTTGTTGCTTGCATTGTAACTGCACATTTGGCTTTCTGAAATTTACATCTTGAACATCTTGCATCCTTAATGCATATGAGCAACTGTAGGATTTAAAGTTCGTCGTTCATTTTGATTGATGCTATATTCCATTCAGTTTATTTTCAAAGTTTAAACTGGAGTTGTATTAATCTGTTAACTTGAATTTTGCTATATAAGGAGTATAATTATAAACCATTGAACAACCTCTCATAAAGGCCGAGGAGCACATCTAAGAAAGCAAATGTTAAAGGCCATGACGCAGAATGTAAAAACAGATCATTTACCACCAAGCAATTCAGAAAATATACGCGTGCACATTTATGCATAAGCAAACGTTGAATATCACTTTGGACCAGCCAAGATACACGAAGGAACTTAAACGAAGCTTGCATTACAGATGCCCAAAAACAAGTAATGTATTTTTGCTTCAATGTCCTTCCATCAATTTCGACAAGATATGGGATTTGGATGATTCATATTATCACGGACCAAGGTTGACCTACCTACATTTTTTAAAGTCATATCGTCTCGAAATAAATCGTAACTCATAGAGGGATGGTCTCCAATATGGAAGAAAACGTATGCTGCGTTCGAATTAAATGCTTGCTTGACGAATCTAGTTTTTATTTCAAACTCGATTTATGTAGTTCACTTTGATTTTACAGGTAACCTATTAAACACCCTATCGGGCATCATTAAACAGTACTGTTATCGAAATGGCATGCATGTTTGTTTGTTAAACTTAAACTGGTAATGCTAGAATTATTAAGGACAAATTAAATCGTGAGGTCTGTCGGCTTCAGATCTTCCCTAACGCCTTGAGCCTGAGGTTAAGACTTATATCAGTTAACGTTTGAAAATACATCTATAAAATAACACAGTTTGACAAAGAAATGTGTGTCTGATCACAGAACAGATTTCTCTGCCAAAATTTGTATAATATTTGCTCTTGTAGAATTATTTTACAAAAGATATATTCTAAGTCTCAAACACAAACTCATAACATTAGTGAAAACGGGCCCAGACCGCACTATCACGTCCAAACTTAGTCTGCTCTCAACTGAGAACATTATTTTCATAACGTTTTTAATGCAAAAAAGGGGAAAAAATCCTGGTGATTCATATTCTTATTTATGTTCATTCTAACTTATATTTAAATGTGAGAATAAGTGTATGAAATATAAAAAAGGCCATTGACTATGCATAAAACAAATTGAGTACAAATTGTAATATTTGAGTTAGTTTACAAAAGTACATTTTTTTAACGAATGAATTTTCTGCAGAATTTTGGTACAATACATAGGTAACTGTGCTTTTAAAAAAATGAAATATTATTAATTATGAACCAGGCCATGCTGTTATGAAGGATTGACATAGAGAAATGACTTAATAATTATTTTTCGTGAATTGTAGCCTGATGGCCTGAGACTGCTTGCTAGAGAAAAATGTTCCGGAAATTGGTTGTTTTCTCTCTGATGGCCGTCCTGGTTTATGGGTTCATACTTATTTATTTGCAGAAAAAACTCAGTTTACTGACATCATTTATAAAGACAATCAACTAAGCTTAGTGAACGCTACAAAACTTTTATTTACGTTAAGTGAACCAACATTTATAAAAGCAGTGCAAACTGACAAAAATCAAACTGACATAATGATTCACCGATACACATAATAAAAATTCTGTTATTGGCCTTACAAATCAAACATGATATCACTTGATGTGAGAACAACGCAAACTATACACAATATAACACTACACATTAACATTTACCAAGTGCCAAAACCATTATAAGTATGATTGTAAGACCAGAGGGAAACAACTTAGTTATACTTAGTTGATTATGAAATAGTGGAGAGAATGGAGCGAGTGGAGATTTTAAATGACTTTAAATGTAAATTCACTAGCCGAAACGTATCTGAATCAAGTGTGAAGTGCGTAACCGTACCCAGTTCGATTGAAAGTATTTCTTGAAAATATTAGATCGTTTTGAAGCACTGATTCCGTCAACATAATTCCATCATTGTATTTTCTAAGTTAACAGTGATTTCATTAGGTATATTAAATACAACACTAAGTGTAAAGAAAGGGCTGCTAAATCTTCTTTATATTAGGACGTACTTGACATGCTAAATACTTGAATAATCGTTTTTATATATCATGCAAAATTGCTGAACTTGCACTGATATTCAGCAATGTTACGCTTGAGCTTCCGACGCCGTTTGGAATAAAAATATCAGGGCCACTTTAACAAAATCGGGTCTCTCTTCTTTTTGTGTCTGTTTTTCTTATAATGTCGAGCAGCGCTTCATATTATAGTGATTGCAAGTCAACTTTACATTGAGTGACAAGAAAACGTACAGTCATAAAACCCGGAGTTTTTTTATAATATATTTCAATCGAGAGCAACATTTCTACATATGAAAGGCAATCTCATTTTATTATCTGGCCAAACACTTTCTGTGAAAATTGGAACGTGATTCATTGTACTATATCATCTATTATGTCTATTCTTTATTACATACTTTGTATAGCTTTTATATACATTTAAGGAGACGTAAGATTTACAGCATAACCTATTTCTTAGATATTCAATACATTACAGAGATGATTTAAACGACTGTACGTGTCACGGGCATTTAAACAATATAACATAAAGTATTCTTTTCGGATGAATAATTTTGAACCTGAGTGAAATTGTTACTGGTGGAAGATGCATATTGCAACGGACGAAGGCGGACAAAATTTGTGATTTGGAATATTCATATTTCCACGGACGAAGGCTGACCTACTGTAGGCATTTCCTAGAATTTGATTGTAACTCTTTACGCCTACAGGATGGTAGACTTTTTATCATATTGTTTTAATAACCAATATGGCTGAAAACGTGTGCTGCGTTCAAATTAAGTGTTTGCTTGTCGTATCTGTTTTTTTACTGTGATTGTACAGACATTACATGATGTACAACACCCTGTCGGTCAATATGAAATAGTACCGTTACAGGAACGGTAGGCAGGTTTGTTTATACACCTTTAGATTGTATTGCTAAACCTATTAAGACCAAATGCAATCCTTCTTATAACCGAAAAGGCTTGTCGGCATCAGATTCGCACCCATAAACATCTTGAGTTTGAGGGTCAGACTCAGATTCGTAATCGTTTGTAGATATTTATAATACGACCAATAATTCTACCTGATCGCAGAACAGAATTTTGGTAGCAATTTCTTCCATCTTTGTTCCTGTAATAACATTTGCAAAAAGAAAATCTGAGTCTGAGTCTAGAACCCAGACCCAAATCGTTAGCAAAAATGGGCCAGATCGCAATATCACAAACATACTTAGCCTGCTGTCAGAACACTTTTTAAATAGTGATTATATTGTAACAAGAAAGGAAAACAGTTATAACTGTTTCGTATTCTTATTTCTGTTAGTATTAACCAATATTTAAATGCGAAAGTGATTGTATGATATATAAAAAGATCATTTTCTATGCATAAAATAAACTGAGTACAATTTGTAATATCTCAAGTTAGATCACACAAATACATTATTTAATTTTCTGCAGAATATTTGAAAATGGTGTTGATCAATATAATACATAGGTGAGTGTGTTTTCAAAAACGGTAAAATATAAATAATTTTGAAACATGCCTTGCTGCTATGTGGGAAATAAATAGTTGAGATTGACATTCAGAAATGATTTAATAAGACCGGACAACTGCTTCCTGGAGATAAATGTTCCGGAAATTGGTTGTTTTCTCGCAAATGGCCGTCCTGGTTTATGGGTTCATACTTATTCATTTGCAGAGAAGATAACGCACTTTACTGACATCATTTATAAAAAGTCGGCTTAGCGTAGTGAAAACTACAGAACTTTTTACCAATACTTAAACGAGCAGTGCAAATAACAAAATTGACATGGTACTTCACCGAAACGCATAATAGACGTTCTGTTGTTAGCCTTTAGAATTTGCAAATGTTCGTTAAGAATCAAACATGATATAATTTTGTAAAACAACGTAAACTTCAAGTGTACACAAGATGAGACTACACCTTGACACACTATAACAAGCACAAAAACCATTATAAGTATGATTGTTAGACCTTGGCGAACAAATTAGGTGGGCGGAACGAGCTTTCCTCTTTACCAATAAGGTTTTACTTAATAATAATCTACATGCTGACTTGAAATGTAACCTACAATTTGATTATCTGATATGCACTCAATGAATACTCTAAACCAAGAGTACAATCACTTTCGTTCCAATCCATTTCAATATGATAGACAACTTGTGTGTGTGTGTGTATTCTGTGCATTTTGTTTGTATAATTATGTTGAATAAAATATGTTTGAATTAAATCAAATCAAGAGTACAGTGTGTAACCGTGCCCATTTCGATTGAAAGCAATTCTTGAAACGGTCTGCAAAAATAATTGTAAGCTAAATTGAATTATTTTAACAACTGTTTAGACTATTTTTTCCCTTCCAATTTATTCCGCTATTTTTTTCTTTCAAGTTTACAGTGATTTGATTTAAAAAAAATCATGCAAAACTCGACTTGTTAATCATCGCCTTATTGGGTCAAAAAATGCTTGACAATCGATTATCATATATTTAAAGTCACAAATCAGTGGTTGTTTCTGTTTTTCAAGTTACTCGTATACTTTATAGTCATTTTTGTAAATTTAAATTAAAAACAAATATCACCAAGAAAATCATTCGCGCATGTATATCACGGTACTATAGTAGTTTTTCAACAAACGGAACACTTTTGATATCGTTAAATGATTTGCATGTATTATTTTGATTTCAAGGGCTTAAAGCGAGCACACGAACAAATACCTTGATTCTGACAGAATGGAAACAAAACAATACACAATGTGTTTTGAAATGGCAGAGCTTTAAGGAAGAGGAATTGTATTTTTTCCAAATTTGGTTACGCTTACAAATATATTGAGTAGGCGGAGCTGGAATATCCCGCTGATGTTTGAAATTCTTAACGATAAAGCGTAGTTCTTAATAAAGGCTTATGAGCCGTATCATTATCTGGAAATGTAGGCTGCTTCTAAACATTTGAGAAACCCTTTGTCAGTGAAAGTACAGTGGTTTAAACCGGTTGTACAGCAAAGGTGAGCATACCGCTTACGTTTTGAGTAAATAAAAATCATGTGTAGTCCTTCGGGGTAATCTAGGTTACACATTGATAAGTTTATCATGTAGATTTATTACATTTATCAGGAACATATTCCTCTATCAGGAAATGCAACAATTCAAAAAGGATACTTCTCGCCAAGTGACTTCACGTTCCCGGCCTTGATAAATGTATTTATTCCTTAAATAAGGTACCTGGTCAATTACCATCAACGGCTCTGATTGTCAACGGATACGATGATAGTCTAAGTCGAGGCTTTAAGCCTCCCAGGGAGGCGGAACTTTACAACCGAACCAAGGTTGCCCACAGAGCAAGTGAGTCGGTCCCCATTTAACATAAGCTGTTCCCTCTTTGTTCTCTTCTCTTGGTCATGTATCGCTTAAGTTGGCATCCATTGCTGTTATACAAGATTTTATAAGCTTAATTAATTGATAATATACATTAGTATGTTCGGCCTGATAATTCATTCAATGATTTTGGTAAATCCCTCCCCATCTGCTCTATATTCCTCTTGAAACTACCCAGGTAATAAAGTGGACTCAAATACGATTGAAACTACAGAAGCATTCGCCCCGTAGTCAAACAACATCCCCTGTACCACGAAAGCCGCTACAACAGGCGGAGACAGGGTTTTAACTATCACTCCTGCTATTGAGCTGTTTCAATCTACCCGAGACGGCTAATCTTACAATCGAAATACAATGAGAATGCTTTGTAAAAAGATGCCCGAGAGTTAAACTTTCTTTATTGAGTACAACGAAACATAATTTGCTTTGTTGCTCCTTTTAAAACATTTAAAGTACAAGAGATGACAATCGTTAAAAGTTATCATTGTATTAAAAGATGTTCAAAGTTGCAAAAGTTTCCTCTGAATATTTTTCGCGTAATGTTCTCGACAATGTTTACATCATGAAAACATGCAAATTCCAATATTGCAACAGATTGGTCTGAGTTATAATTGTTTACAAAGAGCACAACTTCACGTTGCAATCTATCAGTATTTCAAGTTTCAGTCAATTCCTTCAAGATGTTTTCGAATTCTGTTCAGAACAAAATTAGTTGAAGAATGATACTGATAAGAATACTGACTGATTTTCCTGTTTATCTCGAGGAGTCAAGGGCAATGGCAATAATAGACAGACAAAACATAAAGCTTTACGATTACATATATAGAACATAGAAAAGTGGATTCATGTTATCAATTTACACAGTTCGAAACATGTAGAGAAACAAATAAACACGTGATCGCATTTCATCCATTGACACGAGTTAGAACATGTAAATAGCAGTTATAGATGCACACGTGACCGCTAGAATGCACGACAGATATAGATAAAGTGTCACTTCCGGTGGTCCCTGTCCGATAGTGGGCTCGTTCCCCACATCAGACGAGGTTCCATCAACAGTCTTCATCTCATACTGATCTGTAAAACCGAAACGTAAACAATACATATAGTATTAAGGGTACTGATGGAGACAGGTTGTATCACCAGCATGGAACTATATGAGAATGGAAACATCGCCCCATTACTCTCAAATAGCTACAGGGCAAGATCCGGCACTGATGTACCCTGCTTCTCTTCCATAAATCACCATATTTTACCTAATTGATGTGCATAGACAGTACAGAATCCGATATGTTATAGTAATAGCAATGCCGCAGATACTGAAGAAAGGTGTAAAGTAAATAGTTCAGGTAATATAAACCATTCTATGCTCGCGAAATGTTCCAATTTCTAACAGTGTAATTCTTGTTTAAGAGGATAAGGTTAAAGCTCATGAAGATATAGTACACTATTCCGATGATAATGTGTTGAACGCACCCAAGTGTTAACAAAGCGTTCAGTCAAATAAACGTTTACCATCCGTCCTTTATTTCTTCTGTTAGTTGATATAGATAACTGGTTAGTCGTTCCATTAGTGATATCATGATTAAGAGATTTGTCTGTCTATTGAGGTTATATCACCTAATTCAAAAATTGGATATTTGGTTTTACTGTGTGTAGTCAGGATGTGTAACAAATGCTGTACTACTTGAAAGCGACATTTTCAGGACAAAATGCACATACTTATAGCATGTTGGTTGTATATCCTACACATTATACATAAACAAGAAAAATGCCTATCCAATTCCGATTCCAATCTTAAATCAGCGGAGTGCGTAGCATGTGTCCTAATGGGGAATATGGCGAATGCTATACTTTCAGGCGGACATAAGACAAGTACATACCCCGTGATTTCTTGGCGTGGATGCACTTTGCTATGTCAAGGCCAACGTCCCAGGCGATATGGACGACAAGCGCCACGCTGAGCACAATATAGGCGAACTTCCGCTGAGGAGCCGGAATCACACTGTTGTAAAATGCGAAAAACAGGCAAACACCTGAAAAGAAATTGTTACTTCGTTTGTTGCCGTACAGGAACTTGCCCTGATACTTGCTATAGGGGAAATTAATCGTAGGATTTGAGAGTTACAAAACTAGGTCGGCATTAACCAGACTAAGTTGTATTACAACTGTGGTAATGGACATGCATTTGTATTTGCTGCAGGAGATAGCATTGGGCCAAATTATTTTTTTTCAAACAAATAAAGGATAAATAAATATCATGCTTATATTAACAAATAAAGAGTCATCACTCTGGTACTTGAATTTGAGAATCGTATTGTTCTAACGTTATGAAATTACATTTGTTTTAAGTGAAAGTAGACAAGTTTTGAATTAAAAAGTCAAAAGGAAGTAGCTAGAAACATCAGAATGTTACACCTTTTAAAGTTTCATGTATATTGAAACAAATTAAGGACAATAGACGGGGCAGACGAGTGTCAAGATTATCTATATGTTTCTACATTGCTATGAAAATCTTTACCTGCAGTGATGTGTGTTGCCTTGCCCAGAATAAAGTGTCCCCAGTTGAAGATTGGCCTCAAACGCGTCCCCGGGGCGGGCCTCAATACCCCCGCCAGCACCTGCAACGTACTTCCTGCCATCACAGCGACACCGAGACACGCATGCGCATTCCCTGCTGCGCTTGTCCACTGCAAATAGACAACAATCTAATTGTAACATCCTTCGCCGTTTTAATGTATTTAAAAAAGTACAACAAGAAAGCATGGCCAGTTTTTTTGTTTGTAAATAAGTTCTTAGTTTTCAAAGTGTTTGTCAAACGGGCGCAAACACACTGCCGATCAAACACACGCTATTCATATCCCATCACCCGCAGATTGCAAGCCATATTATAGCTAACTACCGTCATGTGATACTTTTTACATTATATGATGATCATCTGAATTTATCATTGCCCATAGCTACAAAAGAGATTTGTCTCATGACGTAGATTTAAAGAATGTACAATTTCCAACCCAGATTTATCAATAACTAAGTACTAAAATAATTTACAACAATTAAACCAGGTCTAAATCGGCTGACCTGCTTCGATGTCTTCAATTAAACATCAGTATATATTAGCTTGACAAGCAGTCTGACTCCCATTAATTATTGCCCTTAGATGACAAAAGTGACACTAAAACAATTGAATGGTTCCGTGTATAGAAAGAATGTCCACTTCGCCATCCGACGGGCAATCTTAATAAACCTCAGCGGAAAAAAAAATATGACACAGGCTAGTATAATTGTGGACATAAATGCATTAATCTCAAAATCATATAATTGTCCTGACCAACTCGCACACCAAGTTTAAAGTTCCTGGACCTAATGAATCTTCAGCTATTGAGCGAAGACCTTTTTTCACATCAAGGTCACCACGACGGTGACCTTTGGCATATTGTTCTCAATATCAAAAGGGGTCATCTTCTGGTCATGACCAAATTGCATACCAAATATGAAGTTCTGTAGTTATCTAGCGGAAACGAAGTGTGACGTACGGACTGACGGACGGGCAGGGCAAAAACAATAATGCATTGGGTGAGACGTAATATCTCCTTGCTCGTGACGTATCCGATCTTGGCCCTGCTGTATAGGATATCATCATCAACGGTTCCTTAGCGTTACATTCATCCGCAACACTCGGCACGAATACGTCTTACATATCTGAAGGAACGGCCACTTCCGTTACGTAAAATCATTCCATTGTTCTTGGCTTCTTGTTAGCAAGACAAAGATTTTTGAAAACTTAATCTTTTTCTTTAACATAAAATAATTGGCGAGAGGAGTACCATACATTATATTCATATGACCATAATTGAAAGTGATTATTCGTTATCGATCCAAAATGACCAACATTTTGGACACGCACATCCTTGGTGAGTGAAATTAACGGAAAGTATTCTAGATTTGCCAATTTCTCTGGTATTTTGGGAGTTTTGTTCTTAATGGAACGCCTTTATTTATCTTATCCCCCACACACAATAACCGCAGGATTTGAGATGTCCCTTGTTGATTTACTGTCGTAGTAACCTGACATATTTATGGCAATTTGAGGAAACAGAAGGCGGATCAACAATCATTCTGCCATCAGCGTTACTGCTCTTGTATGACTGATGAAAAACAGTAGGTGGGTTTGATAAAACTTCGCAATCATTGTTTGACAGATAGAAATGTAATGTTTCCAGGTATTGCAGTAATTAGTGACACTTTTGACCTTAAAAAATAAAATTCCCAATAGAACAGGGCAGTTTTTTCGTATTAGACTTTTAACATTGCAGATCTTGAGATCTGTTTCGAAGCAATGTATAACCTTCCTCTAATCTAGCACTATGTTAACTGATGTACCCCCGTCATTGGGTACGTAATCAGTTTCCAGTGTACAAGAGCGTTCTCCATTTATTGAATTATTAACTTGACATGCCCCAATATCGCTTAAAGCGTTCTTGAAATAATAAAATTAATCTGTACTAAATAATAAGATACAAGCGTATATTAACAATCGTGTATTTTTCAGTGTTAACTTATAGTATTATGTCATTAATCTTCTGATGGTTTTCCATCCTAGATACATTCAAAACGGAAATATGTTCTACTACAACATGAGTGAGAGCTATGTGATAATAAGCTAGTTTTCGTATATCTCTTTTTCTTCTCTATACATTTACTTTATTACAGTCAGTTCTTCCTGTACCCACTGAATATGTCAAAGCCTCACTTTTTCTTCTTACCGTCAGAAGACTATGTCATTACATTTTCAATTAAAAAATGAACCACATTGAATGAGTCTATTACGAAGGCCATGAACCACATTAAACGAGTCTATTACAATGGTCATTAACCGCATTGAACGAGTCTTTCACGATGGACATGCCCACACTGAACGAGTCTATCAAGATGGCCATGAACCACATTGAAAGAGTCGATTACCAGAGCCATTAGCTACATTGATCGAGTTTATAACGATGGTCGTGAACCACATTGAACGAATCTATATCGATGGCCTATGCACCACATTGAACCAGTCTTTTACATTGGCCATTAACCACATTGAACGATTCTATAACAATGACCATGAACCACATTGAACGAGTTTATAACGATGATCATGAACCACATTGCACGAGTCTATTACGATTGCCATGAACCAACGAATCCATTACGATGACCATCAACCACATTAAACGAGTACAGCACGGTGGCTATGAGCCTATTACGAAGGCCATGAACCATACTGAACGAGTCTATTACGATGGCCATGAGACACATTGAACGAGTATATCACGATGGTCATGAACCACATTGAATGAGTCCCTTACGATGGCCATGAACCACCTTGAACGAGACATTGCAAAAAGCCCATACGAATCGGGCTATAATGCTTTAACCGGCAATATAAGACGGACTTGATAACTAAGATAGTCTTAGTATATGTTAGAGTTCAATTCGGCGATCTACAGAAAATGGAGCGAGCGCAGCGAGGCCGCAGGCCGAGAGAGATCGCACCATATACTGTAGATCGCCTAAATGAACTTATTTGGTGTCCGCACGTCTTTGACCCACTAGCTACTCCCGTTTTGTAGTCGCGTGATATGTTGGCCCGAAAGTTAAACCGCTCCATTTAATGAATGTCTGTTTTTTTCGGCTTTGTGAGTTATAAAAACAAATAAAATTAATTGACGTTGTATAAAAAATGGAAAACACCGAAACATGAACGTATATAGTACTTTTGGTGATATGATTGATATTGAGAATTTTTGTATAGAACATAACTTTATTGGGTTAACCTCGTTAAATATTTTATTCATAATGATCAACAAAAGATTGCACGCTTTAGTACGGAATTTGTTTGATTGGTGATAAATTATTTAAGAGCATTTGAAAGGACGAAATGTAAATAAGATTTGTATTTTAATATTGCCTTATAAATATTTTAATTGTGCACTGAATAGAGTCAATACGATTTGATAACTGCTTACACATCTATTTTCAAATTCGTGTTCATGACGTAAGCTTCATTGAACTGCCCCCAGATTACGGCACCCTTAACTGTCAATCATAGTTACTTCGCGCAAGTGCATAAGGTAGAGCGATCTATGAAAAATAGACGACTTTACCAAATCATCTAGATCGACAAAATACTCTCTACAAAAATAAGTGTTTATATTCACCGTCACATCTGCTCTACATGCTATGGAGCTGCAGTAAGAAGGGTAAATCCTTGATTTTCATTGGCCCACAAATATGTGCGAACACCAAGGGCAATTGCAGTACTCAAATTATTCATGGGCTAAGCAATTTATTGCCAAAAACCGCATCAACACAAGGTAATCTGCTATGCTCGTCATCATATTATATATCTCCTGTGATTCGTAATAGGGCTCCACTCGGCATTACAATTTGAAACTTTCAAAACCTATGTCTACTGATATTCCACACAAAAGACGTCATCACTTTATCCCACAAATTACAATGCGCAAACTACTATTTTCATTAACAGTTTCTTTCTTGCTATTATAAAACTTTTATAAAATTATATCCATTTTGTTGTCTGTGTTATCAGCCAAATACTTATTATAACAAACGTTAAAGTCTGAATTATTCGAAGAGTACATCATATTTATATTGCATTGTATATAATGGTTGTCACTACTTTCCATTTCATTCCATGAACTGGAAGATTATAGAGGTGTCCGATCGTCACCAGATAAACAATCATTTTCTCGTTTCAGCAGCCTATCCCCTGCCTAACATGTTATCATTTTCGACAATTCTGACAACTGTATGTCATCCTCGCCAAAAGAGCCTGACATGTCTTGTTAACTTGATATAAAGAGTTTATTTTTGGTATTATAATCACGTCCACCATTATCATTATTGTGCCAAACATTATCAACATCACTTCTCTCTGTAACTGGATCCCTGTCTTCTGATGAAATCAAAATTCGTACCTTACTTACTTGTTTCTCAAATTATCTTTGTGTATTATTTTCTCTGTTGTCTATGTTTGCTTACATTGAAATGCTTTAAGTATGTTGATTCAACAGTACGTGACCGTAACACTTGTTATTTTGTCCACTGTTCCTCACCAATATTGGAGCCTTTATCTCGTTATGTAGCCCTCTGCTCCTAACCAGTATTTGGGGCGTTCCCTTGTTATTTTGCCCTATGTTCCTGACCAGTATGAAAGGCGTTTCCTTGTTATTTTTCCCCACGTTCCTGACCAGTATTGGGGGTATTCTCTTGTTTTTTTGCGCCATGTTCCTGACCAGTATTGGGGGCGTTCCCTTGTTATTTTGTACAGTGTCCCTGGCCAGTATTGGAGGCGTTCGCTTGTTTTTTGTTCAGTGTCCCTGGCCAGTATGGGAGGCGTTCCCTTGTCATTTTGTCTAGTGTCCCTGGTCAGTATGGGAGGGTACCTTTGTTATTTTGTCCAGTGTCCCTTGCCAGTGTGGGGGGCGTTCCCTTGTTATTTTGACCCATACTCGTGGCCAGTATTGGGGTTGTTCCCTTGTTATTTTGCCCCGTATTCATGACCAGTATTGGGGGCGTTCCCTTGTTATTTTGCCCCATGTTCTTGACCAGTATTGGAGGCGTTTCCTTCTTATTTTGCCCCATGTTCATGACCAGTATGGGGGGCGTTCCCTTGTTATTTTGCCCCGTGTTCTTGACATGGCGTTCCCTTGTTATATTGTCCTATGTTCCTGACCAGTATTAGTGGCGTTCCCTTGTTATATTGTCCTATGTTCCTGACCAGTATTAGTGGCGTTCCCTTGTTATATTGTCCTATGTTCCTGACCAGTATTGGTGGCGTTCCATTGTTATATTGTCCTATGTTCCTGACCAGTATTAGTGGCGTTCCCTTGTTATATTGTCCTATGTTCCTGACCAGTATTAGTGGCGTTCCCTTGTTATATTGTCCTATGTTCCTGACCAGTATTGGTGGCGTTCCCTTGTTATATTGTCCTATGTTCCTGACCAGTATTAGTGGCGTTCCCTTGTTATATTGTCCTATGTTCCTGACCAGTATTAGTGGCGTTCCCTTGTTATTTTGCCCTATGTTCCTGACCAGTATTAGTGGCGTTCCCTTGTTATATTGTCCTATGTTCCTGACCAGTATTAGTGGCGTTCCCTTGTTATTTTGCCCTATGTTCCTGGCCAGTATTAGTGGCGTTCCCTTGTTATATTGTCCTATGTTCCTGACCAGTATTAGTGGCGTTCCCTTGTTATTTTGCCCCATGTTCCTGACCAGTTTTAGTGGCGTTCCCTTGTTATATTGTCCTATGTTCTTGACCAGTATTAGTGGCGTTCCCTTGGTATTTTGCCCCATGTTCCTGACCAGTATTAGTGGCGTTCCCTTGTTATATTGTCCTATGTTCCTGACCAGTATTAGTGGCGTTCCCTTGTTATTTTGTCCCATGTTCCTGACCAGTATTGGAGGCGTTCCCTTGTTTTGTTTACCCATGTTCCTGACCAGTATTGGGGGCGTTCCTTTGTTATATTGTCCTTTGTTCCTGACCAGGAGGCATTCCCTTGTTATTTTGTCCAGTGTCACTGGCCAGTTTTGGAGGTGTTCCCTTGTAATTTTGCCCTATGTTCCTGACCAGTATTGGGGGCGTTCCTTTCTTATTTTGCCCCATGTTCCTGACCAGTATTGGGGGCGTTCCCTTGTTATATTGTCCTATGTTCCTGACCAGGAGGCATTCCCTTGTTATTTTGTCCAGTGTCACTGGCCAGTTTTGGAGGTGTTCCCTTGTAATTTTGCCCTATGTTCCTGACCAGTATTGGAGGCGTTCCTTTCTTTTTTTGCCCCATGTTCCTGATCAGTATTGGGGGCGTTCCCTTGTTATTTTGCCCCATGTTCCTGGCCAGTATTGGGGGCGTTCCCTTGTAAAATTGCCCTATGTTCCTGACCAGTATGAAAGGTGTTCCCGTGTTATTTTGTACTATGTTCATGACCAGTATTGGAGGCGTTCCATTGTTATTTTGCCCCATGTTCCTGACCAGTATTGGAGGCGTTCCCTTGTTATTTTGCCCCATGTTCCTGGCCAGTATTCGGGGCGTTCCCTTGTTATTTTGCCCTATGTTCCTGACCAGTATTAGTGGCGTTCCCTTGTTATATTGTCCTATGTTCCTGACCAGTATTAGTGGCGTTCCCTTGTTATTTTGCCCTATGTTCCTGACCAGTATTAGTGGCGTTCCCTTGTTATATTGTTCTATGTTCCTGACCAGTATTAGTGGCGTTCCCTTGTTATTTTGCCCTATGTTCCTGACCAGTATTAGTGGCGTTCCCTTGTTATATTGTCCTATGTTCCTGACCAGTATTAGTGGCGTTCCCTTGTTATTTTGCCCCATGTTCCTGACCAGTTTTAGTGGCGTTCCCTTGTTATATTGTCCTATGTTCTTGACCAGTATTAGTGGCGTTCCCTTGGTATTTTGCCCCATGTTCCTGACCAGTATTAGTGGCGTTCCCTTGTTATTTTGTCCCATGTTCCTGACCAGTATTGGAGGCGTTCCCTTGTTTTGTTTACCCATGTTCCTGACCAGTATTGGGGGCGTTCCCTTGTTATATTGTCCTATGTTCCTGACCAGGAGGCATTCCCTTGTTATTTTGTCCAGTGTCACTGGCCAGTTTTGGAGGTGTTCCCTTGTAATTTTGCCCTATGTTGCTGACCAGTATTGGAGGCGTTCCATTGTTATTTTGCCCCATGTTCCTGACCAGTATTTGGGGCGTTCCCTTGTTATATTGTCCTATGTTCCTGACCAGGAGGCATTCCCTTGTTATTTTGTCCAGTGTCACTGGCCAGTTTTGGAGGTGTTCCCTTGTAATTTTGCCCTATGTTCCTGACCAGTATTGGAGGCGTTCCTTTCTTATTTTGCCCCATGTTCCTGACCAGTATTGGGGGCGTTCCCTTGTTATTTTGCCCCATGTTCCTGGCCAGTAATGAGGGCGTTCCTTTGTTATTTGCCCCATGTTCATGACCAGTATTGGAGGCGTTCCATTGTTATTTTGCCCCATGTTCCTGGCCAGTATTGGAGGCGTTCCCTTGTTATTTTGCCCCATGTTCATGACCAGTATGGGAGGTGTTCCCTTGTTATTTTGCCCCATGTTCCTGACCAGTATTAGTGGCGTTCCATTGTTATTTTGCCCCATGTTTATGACCAGTATGGGAGGCAATTCCTTGTTATTTTGCCCTATGTTCCTGACCAGTATTAGTGGCGTTCCATTGTTATTTTGCCCCATGTTCATGACCAGTATGGGAGGCAATTCCTTTTTTATTTTGCCCTATGTTCCTGGCCAGTATTAGTGGCGTTCCCTTGTTATATTGTCCTATGTTCATGACCAGTATGAAAGGTGTTCCCTTGTTATTTTGTACTATGTTCCTGGCCAGTAATGAGGGCGTTTCCTCGTTATTTTGCCCCATGTTCATGACAAGTATTGGAGGCGTTCCATTGTTATTTTGCCCCATGTTCCTGACCAGTATTGGTGGCGTTCCCTTGTTATATTGCACTATGTTCCTGACCTGTATTGGTGGCGTTTCCTTGTGATTTTGCCCCATATTCCTGGCCAGTATTCGGGGCGTTCCCTTGTTTTTTTGCCCCATGTTCCTGACCAGTATTAGTGGCGTTCCCTTGTTATATTGTCCTATGTTCCTGACCAGTATAAGTGGCGTTCCCTTGTTATTTTGCCCTATGTTCCTGACCAGTATTAGTGGCGTTCCCTTGTTATATTGTCCTATGTTCCTGACCAGTATAAGTGGCGTTCCCTTGTTATTTTGCCCTATGTTCCTGACCAGTATTAGTGGCGTTCCCTTGTTATATTGTCCTATGTTCCTGACCAGTATTAGTGGCGTTCCCTTGTTATTTTGCCCCATGTTCCTGACCAGTATTAGTGGCGTTCCCTTGTTATATTGTCCTATGTTCCCGATAAGTATTAGTGGCGTTCCCTTGTTATTTTGCCCCATGTTCCTGACCAGTATTAGTGGCGTTCCCTTGTTATATTGTCCTATGTTCCTGAACAGTATTAGTGGCGTTCCCTTGTTATTTTGCCCCATGTTCCTGACCAGTATTGGAGGCGTTCCCTTGTTTTTTTTACCCATGTTCCTGACCAGTATTGGGGGCGTTCCCTTGTTATATTGTCCTATGTTCCTGACCAGGATGCATTCCCTTGTTATTTTGTCCAGTGTCACTGGCCAGTTTTGGAGGTGTTCCCTTGTAATTTTGCCCTATGTTCCTGACCAGTATTGGAGGCGTTCCTTTCTTATTTTGCCCCATGTTCCTGACCAGTATTGGGGGCGTTCCCTTGTTATTTTGCCCCATGTTCCTGGCCAGTATTGGGGGCGTTCCCTTGTAAAATTGCCCTATGTTCCTGACCAGTATGAAAGGTGTGACCTTGTTATTTTGTACTATGTTCCTGGCCAGTAATGAGGGCGTTCCTTTGTTATATTGCCCCATGTTCATGACCAGTATTGGAGGCGTTCCCTTGTTATTTTGCCCCATGTTCATGACCAGTATTGGGGGCGTTCCCTTGTTATTCTGCCCCATGTTCATGACCAGTATGGGAGGTGTCCCCTTGTTATTTTGCGCCATGTTCCTGACCAGTATTAGTGGCGTTCCATTGTTATTTTGCCCCATGTTCATGACCAGTATGGGAGGCAATTCCTTGTTATTTTGCCCTATGTTCCTGACCAGTATTAGTGGCGTTCCATTGTTATTTTGCCCCATGTTCATGACCAGTATGGGAGGCAATTCCTTTTTTATTTTGCCCTATGTTCCTGACCAGTATTAGTGGCGTTCCCTTGTAAAATTGCCCTATGTTCCTGACCAGTATGAAAGGTGTTCCCTTGTTATTTTGTACTATGTTCCTGGCCAGTAATGAGGGCGTTTCCTTGTTATTTTGCCCCATGTTCATGACCAGTATTGGAGGCGTTCCATTGTTATTTTGCCCCATGTTCCTGGCCAGTATTGGAGGCGTTCCCTTGTTATTTTGCCCCATGTTCATGACCAGTATTGGGGGCGTTCCATTGTTATTTTGTCCCATGTTTATGACCAGTATGGGAGGTGTTCCCTTGTTATTTTGCCCCATGTTCCTGACCAGTATTAGTGGCGTTCCATTGTTATTTTGCCCCATGTTCATGACCAGTATGGGAGGCAATTCCTTGTTATTTTGCCCTATGTTCCTGACTAGTATTAGTGGCGTTCTATTGTTATTTTGCCCTATGTTCATGACCAGTATGGGAGGCAATTCCTTGTTATTTTGCCCTATGTTCCTGACCAGTATTAGTGGCGTTCTATTGTTATTTTGCCCTATGTTCATGACCAGTATGGGAGGCAATTCCTTGTTATTTTGCCCCATGTTCCTGACCAGTATTAGTGGCGTTCCATTGTTATTTTGCCCCATGTTCATGACCAGTATGGGAGGCAATTCCTTGTTATTTTGCCCTATGTTCCTGACCAGTATTAGTGGCGTTCCATTGTTATTTTGCCCCATGTTCATGACCAGTATGGGAGGCAATTCCTTGTTATTTTGCCCTATGTTCCTGACCAGTATTAGTGGCGTTCTATTGTTATTTTGCCCCATGTTCCTGACCAGTATTGGAGACGTTCCCTTGTTATTTTGCCCCATGTTCCTGGCCAGTATGGGAGGCGTTTCCTTGTTATATTGTCCTATTTTCCTGACCAGTATTAGTGGCGTTCCCTTGTTATTTTGCCCCATGTTCATGACCAGTATTAGTGGCGTTCCCTTGTTATTTTGCCCCATGTTCATGACCAGTATTGGAGGCGTTCCCTTGTTATTTTGCCCCATGTTCCTGACCAGTATTGGAGGCGTTCCCTTGTTATTTTGCCCCATGTTCCTGGCCAGTATTGGAGGCGTTCCCTTGTTATTTTGCCCCATGTTCTTGACCAGTATTGGAGGCGTTCCATTGTTACTTTGCCACATGTTCCTGACCAGTATTAGTGGCGTTCCATTGTTATTTTGCCCCATGTTCTTGACCAGTATTAGTGGAGTTCCATTGTTATTTTGCCCCATGTTCATGATTAGTATGGGAGGTGATCCCTTGTTATTTTGCCCTATGTTCCTGACCAGCATGGGAGGCGTTTCCTTCTGAGTGTGCCCTATGTTACTGACCAGTATTGGGGGCATTTCCTTCTAAATCTGCCCTATGTTCATGACCAGTATGGGAGGTGTTCCCTTGTTATTTTGCCCTATTTTCAGGACCAGTATGGGAGGCGATCATTTGTTATTTTGCCCTATATATCTGACCAGTATGGGTGGCGTTCATTTGTTATTTTGCCCCATGCTCCTGACCATTATTGGGGGCGTTTCCTTCTGTGTTTGCCTTATTTTTGTGACCAAATTTTCTGGTCACGAAAATAAGACAAACACAGAAGGAAACGCCCCCAATAATGGTCACCAAGTACAAATTCATCCTCGTTCGAAACACAAGATGTTTTTTGTTCAATACAAAGAACTTCATTAGCAAATAACTTAATTGTTTCTCAGGCGAGAGCAAAAATTAGGTTTCCGATTTAACTCCTCGTCTGCCTTTCATACTTTTATCGACCTTAATTTGCAAGTGACCTCATTAGCCACATAACATTAACATCGTCACATCACATGATAAACATCTAAGGATCTCATTGGCTATATCTACCAATGAGATTTGTCATCAAGATATCTGATGACGTAGATTCAAAGTACCGACAACCTCAAAACCCGGATTATTTTAAAAACAAAGTACTTAAACCCTCGTCTGGACTGCAATTAAACCAGGCCAAAAGCTTCCATCAAGCATGATATAAAAGCATTTGAATGGTTCTGTTTATCTTGAGAATGTCCACTTCAACACCTGACGCCAAACTTCTGATGCCCATGGAAAAAAAATATGACTCTGGCCAATAATTGGTGTACTTTACTAGAGCATTTTTCTTAAGGCTTTGTTATATTAATTGAGCGACGGGTCGATCTGCTGAAAGGATACTTGCACTCATACAAACCCGAAGCAAATCATTTTTACGCGGTTTGAAATACGACGTAAATGATATAACCTTTTGAATGCTTTCACGATGATATATTCATCGTTGAATGAATAAATATAACCTTTGCTTTCTAGTTATTAATGTTAACCTTACCTTCGGAAGCCAGCCACCGACGACAACGAAAATCAGAATGAAGCTAGCGGCGGTAGTTAACCACAAGAGAATAGCCAAAAAACGATGGATCTGAAATATATATTGGTTAAACTTCAAAGGAGATTTTTTAGTCAGTCTGAATTGGCAGTTGTTTGTGAGTAGAAGTCATCGAAAAGGCAACTGACATCTCATTGCGATGCTTTACGGACAAATTGCGGACCTGCGCTCTTTCATCGCGCCTTGTGTAAAGAGTTTCATACAGAAACACGGCGATAATAAACAATACATTCCCAGTAAAGCTGATAGTTATCCAGCCACAAACAGCAATACGTTTGGAAGGAAAAAGAGGAATGGGTTTTATTTAGAGGAATTAAAAAGGTTAACCACTATATTGGAGAAATATTGTCTATATTTTGAACAGAAATACATTAATTGCGACCCCTTTTTCTTGCGGAGGAGTCGACCAATAGTGCCGCCCGGCGCCGGTGGCATTTTAGGCCCCGAATAACCTACCTAGAATCAGGCCTTTTTCTGATAGAGGAGGTGGCATGAAGTTCGTTGTAACCACAGTTATACTTTCAAAACCCCGTACAACAGTTAGTATACTGACCTGGAACCAGGCCTGTGCCTTGCAGATAAGGCGCCCCCTGAAGCCGGTCTTGTAATGCCTGGCGATCACAGTGGCACTTCCGGCTAGCAACAGCCAGGACACCAGCATAAGCGTCCCTGAAGTAAACAAAATAAAACATTTATATATAATCAGAACGCATTTTTTCCATACACAAGAACCGCCCGGAACCATTCGCTGTACAAGCTTTCACTATTGCTGTTTAAATTTCTAGTGATTAAATTTAAGGGAAAGTGCGCTTGACATTGCTTAAAACTATGCTGAAATATAAATGAACACAAATCAAAACCCGTACCGAAATTAAATAGACAGTAAACTCCTCATAGTGTCCAACATACAACACACAACATGCGATATCACGGATTATGACCACGTACCATGGATTTGTTTCGCCAACGGAAGGGACGAGCCTCTGATAATAGCCGACAAGTGGAAGTCTACTAGACCGTCGGAAACGGGCGGCAGCTCCTTGTGCAACCCCATAACCTCCGTCCCTGAAACAACAAGGATTGCTTCAATCAATTTGTCATTAATATATGTTTTACGCAGTTTATCAGAGTGCCAATCTATGATTGTATCTGTGTATACAAATGTTTTAGGAGAATTTACCATGGGAGCATATATGGAAGCGTATAGTTGCTATGAAGCAGAACTGTGACGACATTGCTGAAACACCGTTATCAATGGAGTTAATCAAGACCGCCCGCGAGTAAGATTACAAATAGTTATTCAATAAACATACCGTCGTAAATATGCCCCCATGCCAGCATTAGGTAATGCGCATGCTCGAGATTGAACTCCCTCAATTTCTTGTGTCCCTTTTCGACATACATTTCCATGACAATTGGGCGGGTGAAGCGGCAGTACAGGCGTCCGTCAACGTAACGAGCTTGGACGTCGCTTAGCCCTGCCTTTAAAAATTATATCTAGTATTTTGGTTTTGATAAAAGTTGTGATTATTCGGATATGTTTTCGATTGGTATTAGATTATTTATGTTATGCTTAGTGGTTTAACGCGACCTACTATCATTTTTGCAATTCAGATTAACATCAAACATAGCTGTCTAATACACAGCTGAAGGAAGATTTTAATTTTCACGCGGGAAAGTTTAACTAGAAAACATAAGACGTCGAAAGGCAAGCTTGACACACAAAAAAATGTCGAAGCAAAGTCCGCAGTACAAATTTTCTGGGTTCTCCTATTACAAGTAACTGTAACCTTGAACTGGCGTTCGTTGTAAGTCTCGTGGTTGTACCCACGTTGAATGGCCAGACTGTCCCCCTGGGCCGTGCATACCACCGTCTCGTCATGACCCTGGGGACAAAAACACATAGTGCTCTTTAAAAAACGTACAATAATGTTTAGGAAGAAGGAAAACGGTCGAATGTAATACAATAGTGTGAACTAGAGGGTAAAAGTGTGTTTCTATCTAATCATGGTTATTTAAAAACTACATGTATTGTGAATAACAGTAGTATATGTAGCTTCGCTAGAAAAAAGAGGCGTTTAGGGACTTTGAGTTCTCAGGGTGTTTTTTTAGTATATCAAGTGTAGGTGTTCTGGTATATAACGAAATAATGGACCTTGTTACTTGTAACAACATTTCATACGAAATCGGATTCCAACCAATCAGTAAATGTTTTAAATATATATTAACTGAAATAGATATAAATCAGTATTTGTGTGGACTTGATTAGCACTTCCTCATTTCTCTAATTGCCACAACAATATTCATCTGGATTTAGGACTGGAAGTTTCTTTAAAAAATTAAAGGCAATATTTTATATAAAATCGTGTCACAAAATATGCATGTTCTACATTTTAACACATAAATGTTATGCAATAATACTTTAATGACTGCAATGAAAGTTATGCCTTCGGAAACTGCTTTATCATTGCAAAATGCTTAGTTCTACCATGTGTTTGTCTTCAGAGAAGCCGACGGCAACATAACCCTCCTGTGAGGCAAACATCTCAAACTCCAGGGATCCATTCGTCCATCGGAAACTGACTGCTGCATAGCAGTCGTGTCCTGTGCATGCGCGGGGATACAGGAAGCAGCCCTTGGAAACCCCGCACTCCGACCAGTCGATTACATCGAAATTGGGCGACAACTGATATTTAAAACATGAGGTACATTACAAGATTATCTTCCTTCTGTATCATCACGGTGTTTATGTGTCAACGGACCTTCAAAGGTATAATATGTCGGATGGTATGTCGGAAAATGGCTCATTGAGCTAATGTTTCTTGATAAGATATGCCCGACTTTAAAAAAAAATTATTGTAGCTTGTATCTTGTAATATTCATGATGAATAAGAACTATGTCATATCACCATTTTCTAAAGAAAGTCCCCCAAAGTTGATTTTACGTAACGAATATCTTTCAAGATGTCACCTCAAAGTTAACAAACATCTATCATCATGGATGGATGTCAAGTACAAAACTCACATCTACTCCCAGTTTATCGGTGGGAGGCGGCTCCAGTGATGGCAACGTTAACGTCTGATCCACCCAGAAGTGGTCGAAATCTTCGACAAATGTCGCACTTAAATATTTTAAATACAAGCACAGTGTTACCATGCGTACTCAAGGAGACTTCCAATGGCTTAATCAACAGTCACATCACATATCATAAATACAGGACGGTTATAACGAGGTTTTTCATAAGTTTTCAGGAATTGTGAGCTACAAGAAAAAAGATTAAGAATAATACGGAACATATGGGACGTTACACATATTTGCAAAAAGGTGTGTTTTAAATATCATAGTTAAACACAGTCTAGTGGTGTAAATGAACGTTTCAACATGTTTTTATTTTAATATTGAAGAGATACCTTGATTACCGGCGAAATGACTCGAAAAAAGTAGGTGGGCATTCAACTGAGGAATCACCATGTCAATACTAGGCATTGGAAATCGGACAAAAATCAGTATCTATCATCGGAAATAATCGGACGAGTAGTTTCGATTATATTCCGATCATAAAATCGATATCAAAGTTCTTAAATATGTTTAAAATAAGTAATGTTCATAATGAATGTGAAGGTATGTTCTGTTATTCTATTCAAATGATTTATACTGTTGTTCAACTATATTTTAGTATGTACAGAGAATAAAGCCACATAGCGCGTATCGATTCCAAGATAATGTAATAGATTATTGGCGACCTCATCCTAGTTAAGTTTAGTTTAAACGTATCTGTTTAACAACGATTATGAAACAACTTATAACAACATTATATAAATCTCTCTGGTTGGTACGATGTTACGCGAGATTTTGGTTTTGTGGTGAGGGGGAGACCGGATTAGCCGGAGAAACACCACTTGTCTGGTTTGGTGACCACAAACCAAAGTCACATGCACCAAGGCCGGGAATCTTACCCTGGTCGCCTAGGTGAGAAGCGAGTGCGCTAACCACTGGGCTAGCCGGACAACCGAAACGTTATCAAAACGGAACATTTATTAGGACCCCAGATAAACGCCATATGCTACTAACATAAATTGCACGTCGCCGACGTTGACGTCCGGAGCACGCCACGTAAACGTCAGTGTTGTAACTGGCTCGTTGTTTGAATGTGTTATCAGGTTCTGAAAAAAAGAACGAATATAAACAAGTATATATGCGTATGAAGATGAAACAAGAGGTATATATTTTCAGGAAACATCTTATTTGGTAATAGTTATGCTTTACAGCTGGTAATCTCGAGAGGAAAGTCCACACCGGAGCTCGAACATGAGAAGAGGACCATCGACAGTCTCATACTGTACTTGAGATATACAACATTAAGAACTAGGATTCATTTCTGCAAACTATCAACACACCCTGATTCCCCCGAGGCAGTCGAGAGCCTGCGTCTTTTCTTCCGGCCAGGCAACGAACTGGCCCACAATGCGTTCCCTGTCGCCGGACGTTGGCCTTGCGCGCAGCTGGATTCCCGTAAGAGCGTGGCCAGCTTTTTCACTGGTAACTGACACTGGATGTTATATCAAATAATAAACAATATTTACTGCACTGGAGGACCAGAGTAGGCGCATCCGTCACGCCATCCGCACACTTTTTTAATTTTTCATGTATAAGAATACCCCAGAACTGCAGCACTCTAGATCCTTTCAAGGTGCGTTGGTCGCTTGTATACTATTTCGCCCATTCAAATGTCAAAGCCAGAATACGTCACAAATGAAGATTAATTATTTTCTCATTGTTGCAAATACAAAAATTATTTTAGGTTTTGCAATAAAATTCACAATCAAATTAGTTACCATTGATAGAGTCCCCTGGCCGGAAGCTGGATGCCGTCTGAAGGTGAAAGCGGAAGTGGGAGGGCGCCGTCTGCCGTTGCTGACCGTTATGTTTGGGGAACATCGTTAGACACGTGTCCCAGGGGGCACCAGACGGGAAACACGATCCTGGTGGAGAGTGGATTACAGTATTAGTATCATTGAATATTGATATCAGCTTTAAAGTAACCTAATTATTCCATTATTATCATTTCAGCTTGAATAAAGTTGTGTTTGCTGTAATATTTAAAGTTACCTTATTCATTGTATTTTTAAATTGCAATGTATGTTGACCCCATACAGGTCCGAAGGCACGCTTAATTGCCAAAGGCAAAACGAAATCAAATGAATATATCAATAAAAATTCCTTCACTGTATATAAATTTGACTTCTGAAGTCAATACATACTGCTAGGTTCAATAAATACCGCTTGGAATTCTATCCTAGTAGAAGCCATGACAGCAATGTTACTTAAGCGGGGTTTCTTTTTTCCAATCGGTATGAAAAGTCGGAAACAGAAACAAATCGAGCTTTCCTCTCTTTTCTTACATGGCCCATATACAATGTTATCGCAAAAAGTTTGAACACAAAGAAGTTGATAAATTTATACAGTGTTAAACATTCAATTGACATTTTCAAATCATTATAAAAAAAGATATAATGTAAAAAGAAATCTTAAGGCAGAATGGGTCCGAAAATACCTCTGACTCGGTTCTTTAACCCGCCGATACACGGGATGCAACTTTCTTCAGTGTAACCAGTAATGAGTATACCATTCTCCAAGTACAACACGTTCAATGCTTAGCATTACGTAAGGCAGGTACTAGTATCATATTTTAACGTCTTTCGGCTTGACACGGCTGGGTCTGAACCCGCGACCTTCCGCACCCAGATTGAACGCGATTCGGGGCTCTTGATACGGTATTGCCATTTCTCATTGAATTCATTTGAACAGGTATCTTTTGCCGGTAAAGATATTCTAATTAACATTAAATACACGTATTTGGTGTGCAAAATGCTAATCTTGCAATCTTAATATAAGCCAAAATAACTAAACAAACATTTATTTGGGGGTCAACTTTATTCGTTAAGATAGAAGCATACAAAGAATGCATAGACTGTTACTGTTGATAAGTATTGCAATTGGCAAACAGCGCACATTTGTTTGGTGGCAACAAAGAAGAACCAAGAATCGTTTATAATGTTCGTGAATATAATACACGCAATATATAACAGTTCTGTAAAAGAAAGATATCAACAATACAATTAGTATTTATACCGTCTACTCAGGACACCCAGGACACAACATTGAAAATAATAGCAACCAACGTACAACCAACTTCAGAATATATATATATATATATATATATATATATATATATATATATATATATATATAGATTTGAGTACATTGTTCAAATCTGTTGAAATGGCGGTGTTTATTCCACATTACCAATTGTGACGACGCCTGTAAAGGGGCATCAAAGGTAGATATTAACAATGTAAGTTTTTTACTGAAACCGAATCCACGCCGGGTAACCATTGGAGCCATAACATTTTGTTATGTGTTGAAAATGCTCAAACGCGTCTTCCGTTATAGTGTCAATAGTGGAATATGGATGTAAACAGTGAGTATGGTTTCTTATTTTTCATTTTTAGAAGTTTATACGAGTAAATTTAAAAATTGGAGAATGTAGTTCCACATAGGAATGGCCATGAGTTGTTCTAAAGGTAAAAGTTCTGAATAAAATTTAATATCTGATCGTCTTGAACTTGCATAACTTGCTAGACGTTAGTGTTGACAACGTACAAATCTGGATTTTCGTGAGAATTGTTCACATACCTTAGGTTTAAGCATTTTCTTTACATGTGTGTGGCTATTTTATTGACAAAAGGTTGCCGCGTTACAAATTTTAGAACTTTATTTGTTATACTTGCTGCACTTCGCTCGATTGTCTGAACGTAGTGGTGCCATTGAATAGGTTGTGGTGCTCATGAATAGTAATTTAGTAGGTAACGAATTGTGAAAAAACTGATAACATTCATTCATACGGCATGATTTGGGGATTTATATTTTAGTAGCTAAATGAGTTTACTTCTAATTTATTTTTGTATCAAAGTGTTGTTTTGTTGTCATAGTAACGATATTAAAACATAGTATCTTAGTAACATATGACGTTATATACACTAAACATATCTAAAGCTGTACAGTAACAAATCAAATATCAAAACCGATATTTTGGAATCAGATATTTTAAATAGTGTAAACGATAGTCTCAATGTTGATGAACTAGTTGATGCTTACAACGATGGTCTCTATTCCCTTCTTGACAAACATGCGCCTCTTAAGCCCAGGACCGTTGTACTAAGACCAATGAATCCGTGGTATTCCCAAGAACTTCATGATGCTAAACATTTAAGACGTCAGTTAGAGCGAAAGTGGCGGCTGACTGGATTGACAATAGATCACGCAATCTACAGAAACCAATGTGTTGTAACTAACAAGCTTCTAAATGTGTCCAAGGTCAATTACTACAGTGAGAAAGTAGAGTCTTGCGGTCGTGACATGAAAGGCCTTACCAAAGTAACCCAACATTTGATGGGTAATACCAAAGATGCAGTGCTGCCATCTGGTAAATCTGCAAAAGTTCTAGCACAAGACTTTAGTGACTTCTTTGTAGATAAGGTTGAATGCATACGTAGTGATATAGCCTGGACCAAGTCTCACCAACAAATAGACACTGTTGTTCCTGAAGCACCTTTTAATGAAGAGCAATTTTCAAACTTTTCAGTAGTCTC
The DNA here is from genome assembly GCF_026914265.1 of Mya arenaria. NCBI lineage: Eukaryota > Metazoa > Mollusca > Bivalvia > Myida > Myidae > Mya > Mya arenaria. Next base: position 65,619,808 of record NC_069133.1, on the reverse strand, counting down.
TGATATGGACATCTCAAAGATTATTCGCAATTCTCCTAACAAATCCTGTGAACTAGACCCCATTCCAACATGGCTGTTGAAAGATTGTTTAGGTGAACTATTACCATTGATCACCAAAATCATTAACACTTCACTTGAAAGGGCATATGTACCACCAGCTTTTAAAAGCTCAAGGGTAAGACCTTTAATCAAGAAGACAGGATTAGATCAAGAGGTACTGAAAAACTACCGGCCTGTATCGAATTTACCGTTTTTGTCAAAGGTTCTCGAGAAAGCTGTCGATTCCCAACTTGAAAGACACCTATCTGCACATAACCTTCATGAAGAACGCCAGTCTGCTTATAAGCAATTTCATTCAACAGAATCTGCTTTATTATGTGTACAAAATGACATCCTCCGCTCACTTGATCAGAATGAGGCTACGGTGCTAGTCATGTTGGACTTATCTGCTGCTTTTGATACGATTGACCACAGCACCCTGCTTTGCCGACTTGAACAACACTTTGGCATAGTAGGCAAACCTCTACAATGGATGAAATCGTATCTATCCGAGCGTCATCAAACAGTCTGTATCGATGGAGAACTGTCAAAACCTGTATGTTTGACATTTTCTGTGCCACAAGGGTCTGTTCTTGACCCCAAGAATTACATCATGTACACCAAACCTGTGGGTGCGATTTGTCGGAAGCATGAACTTCAATATCATTTCTACGCTGACGATTCGCAATTGTACATGGCGTTTAAACCAAAGGAAGCTGTTTCACGCAATGAGATTCTGCAACGGATTGAATCGTGCCTAAATGACATCGTACTGTGGATGAACAATAACTTTCTAAAACTCAATGCTGACAAAACTGAAATGATTGTCTTTGTACCAAAACGTAGTAAAGTTGAAGACCTTACTATACGAGTAGGTGATTCTGTTATAAAACCATCGACAACAGTTCGAAACCTTGGTGCCGTACTAGACTCTCACTTAGACATGGAACAACATGTAAACTCTGTCTCTCGCTCATGCTTCATGCAAATTCGACAAATAGGTCAAATCCGGAAATACCTGACCGTTGACTCAACCAGAACCCTGATAAACACGTTAGTGACATCAAGGCTGGATTATTGTAATTCGCTGCTTTGTGGATCTCCAAAGTACGTTCTCAATAAACTCCAAAATGTTCAAAATACGGCTGCTCGGGTTATCACCAGGACACCACGTAACAGCCACATAACCCCTGTGTTAAAGGAACTACATTGGCTTCCGGTGCACATCCGAGTTGAGTACAAAATCCTCACTACTGTGTTTAAAGCGCTTCACGGACAGGCCCATTACTTACATACGCAACATGCTAGACATTTATATCCCATCCAGACAACTAAGGTCTCAAAATGATTGTTTAACACTGGTTGTACCGCGTAGTAGGACTGTGACTTATGGTGATCGTGCATTCATGACGGCAGCCCCTAAACTCTGGAATGCCCTACCTAGAACACTTAGAAGCTGTGAAACTCTGCCAGTGTTTAAAAGAGCACTTAAAACTCACTTTTTTAAGAAGTTTTATCTGGACTAATTACTTTGATAACCTTGTCGCTTTAGAGTCTTGAGTCTTATCTGTATCTTATTTTTATGTGTGTCTTTTTAACTCTTATTTTACATTTGAATTTAATCTGTGACTTGAGTAATATTGATGTTTTAATTTTTTTAAATATATATATTTTTTTTTTTTTATCTTTTTAAATATTGTAACATTCTAGTAATTCTGTACAGTACTTTTGAACGTGTTAATGTACATGAAAAAAGTGCTTGAGAAGTCTGGTAAATAATAATAATAATAATAATAATAATATAATAAATACAGTTACAAACGCATTTTAGCTCATGTACAGAATTCATTTATCAGTAATACAGCTCTACTCTAGCATCTTTAATCATGATAAGTGTATACAAATTGAAAACATCAAGATAACGTGTCGCGGTTGTTATTGTAACGATTTATTATATTAAACCACAACATGTAAATTGTAGTCATAATGCATGTAAAATCCAAGCGCAACTAGCTGCTGTATTGGCTGTCTAACAGCTTTTGATCCAGCTTGACTAGATACTATGGAAAGTATGGAATACGATTTCACATACGTGTTTCTTTTCATTTGATCCTAGGAATATAACTAAAAACAAGAAAATCTAAGGCTGTATCGTTTTTCACACACTGTTTTGGTATTCTCATAAAAAGCAGTCTTTTGGATTCATTTCACATAGGTTATCATTTTTATATATCAATTATTTTTAAACAACTCAGCCGATCGAAATGTAAGCACTGCTTGAAAGGCTTTAGGTTCTTCTAGAGATTTCTTCTGCCCAATGGTCACCTATGATACCGATTAGTTAAAGTGGGTGTACTAATACATTTGTGATCTATTCAATGTTATGATTTAAAAAAATAATATAAAATAACTCCGCAATGACATTTAATATTGACATATGATAAACCTAAAAATGTTAACTTGTTACTATATATTTTAAGTTCATGGTAAAGGGTATACTTGCATACTTATGCCCCTATAAAAATGATAAGTGGGGGACAAATATGTTTGCCCCTGTCCGTCCTAGCTTCCGTGCGTGTGTATGTGATCCCGTCCGAAAGTATTACGCGAAATTGTGTTGCTAAAACTCACCTAGAGTCAATAAAACCTTGTTGGAATGTAAATTTGGTGAAAATTTGCACTGGGGATTTTTATCACTGCATTAAAAATAAAACTAAGGCCCTTACATTTAAAAATGGGCACTTGTGTCGCCCAAAAATCCAAGCCTATATGACCAGCAGTCATGTAACATTAGAGAAATGTTAATGGTCTGATGCAGTTTTGCATCTAATTCTTGGGCATTGTTGCCCGCTGTAGATAGTAAACAAAAGTCGTGGTCCTTGAATAAGCGAAAATATGGCATATATTGACTGTTGCCGATCAAATAGCAACAACTTTTTGTAAATAAATATATGTGTCCCCCTGCCATATACTAACTGGGTAAAATCACAGACCTATAAATCATTGGTCCGAGGTAAAATGGATTATTCTTCAATAAAATACATTGAGTTTGCATTTAAATGTATTTACTCTTTTCTAAGGCTTATGACTCAAAAGTGTTACAAATTATGTTATACGGATGTGAGTTGCGGGGTTTTAAATCTACAGAAAACATCGAACGTGTTCAACGCTATGCATGCAAAAGATACATGTGTTCAAATGAATAGTCTCTAAACGCGTTTACGAATTATCAAATCATCTTATTAAAAATTCAGATGATAAACACATTCGAGAAAATGTCTGTACAATATTTATTCATGCTTTAATTAGAATGTTTTTACAAGTTTTACAATTATTTTACAGAACACTGATTTGACACAATCATAATCTGTCTGAAACATGTTAAGAATGTTTTATGTAGATTCTACATCATCTACATGTACAGTTAATACAAATACTCATTCATGTGGATAATTTCTTTGAAAAGTGTCAACAAACTTGTAAAATGAATGCAAATGTGTTGAAACAAGCCTTGCAAGCTCTCTTGTGAAAAACATCGCTATAGATGTCAAAATTGACAGGTGGCGTTTGACAATGTACTTTTTAAAGTCGATATTAAATCAATTGCGTTTGTACTGTATTGCAATTAACATAACATACCAGAACCACGTATACAATTTGAAACAACATTTTTCTTGGACATTTTCGAAAATCGAGGGACAGGATCGCGATGGCCCTATTAGAAATTCGTACGCTGTGTTCTTAGACACTGTGAAAAGTGAGTGTATCTTATCCTATAAACTGGCATACGTGGCGATATCAGCCAAGGAAAGTAATTTTGTGTTAATAATATAAGAAGGTTTCAAAGACTGTATTCGTCCCATAACGTTTTGGGAAAAAGCTAAAAATCGCTACAGAATGTTTATTTGTGCATAAAAAATGTTATTTAGTAATTGATTTGAAAGAAAACGCATGCAAATGGTTTTAAATAGAAAACAATGTGAGGTCGGAATGCCGAAATGCAGTCAGATTCTCGCGGCAAATCACCAGGCCGCTAGGCCGCTCACTTCGAGCCCCTAACTTCACGCACCCAAGCCCCCAATTTAAGCCGTTAGGCCGCTAACTTCAAATAAATGTTATTGGCCCTAACCTTTTATTACATTTTTATTAAATAGAATATGATCAATGGACAACAAAAACAGAACGGTTTGAATAAGCTATAAGGCATAACTCATTCGCGTACATTTGAATTGTCCGAAGCAAGATTCGACCTAGCGACTTCACGGCAAAAAAAGACTAAGAGAAATAGTAGTTGAATGAAACGTTAAAATATATTCTGCAGTTCAATTCCTTAAGACAAAATGACAATATTTGAATGATTATATCTTTTATTTTTATGGGTGATACAGTCACACCATATTTTCATTTGTGTCGATAGTTTTAAAAACTGTTCAATTTGTTATTTATATAGCAAAACTGTACAGGAACAGAAAAAATTCGTCGACAGATCTTCAGTGAAGAAAAGTAGGGCAAACAGTTAGTTATACAACTATAGTTTCTGATGGTTTACGTAATGTAAAATATATTAGTTATCACTAGACATACATTGTAAATGTACCATCTTGACAGTGTTTCCTTTGGTTTCGTGTATGAGAGAAATGGGAGATAAAGTATAGGCGATAATACTCGTATATGGTTCAAAGATGCGTACACAACATTTCTTGGCAAGAATGCAAATTACAGTTTACAGGTAATAAATCATTTATTAAACCTGATGGTAAAGTCGAAGAAAGAACGTTATGTAACATGCAGTTCTCAATGTACTCACCCTGTTCCAGGTACAGTGTGAAAACTGCGAGGATTATACTACAGAACAATTCCATCACTGAGCTTTATACATGTATAATTATATAATTATATTCTCCCTGCCTGAATGAACAAACTACACTGGCGAACTCTAGTGTACGAATGTGAACATCCCAGCAACAACATAATAAATTTTGGAGAGGGATCGGGTCTTATTACCTGATAACAGACATCTCATTCTGATAGCAGCGGCTGGTGTTTGCATTGTACATTTATGAGACAGGTCAACGGCTAGACGTACAGGCAGATTAGAGGATTTACAGACCATGCACTGGATTTAAGGTATTCAACCAACAGTTAAAAGAAATAACCCGTCGGTCTTTTGACACTATACAACTGTGTTTTTATGTCAAATGACCGTATATGATGGGTGTTGGTTGTGAAAAGGGGTTTTGTTAAATAAATTGCCCAAGTTACATTTGAGATATACGTGTGCAGTGACGTCAAGAGAGCGTTATCGTTAATTTTATGAAATAATTATAAATTTTTAATAAATTTTCTAATTATCATACTTTAACAAACACAGCGTGTATCATTTGTATTCATACTCACCACTAATTAATTATTGTAGGGCATATTTGATTAATATGTTATTGTCCACTGATGCATATTTCGGGTCATATTTTTGAAGTAAGTACACGCTGAAGAGTATGTGGTTTGTACAGCTGATTGTGTACAAAAGCACAGTTATGATTAAGTTGTCATTTTATTTACAAGTGAGTGTGGGCTTGGGTAGTTTAGATGTAAACTTTAGGCCTACATTCAGAATATAAATACTCATTCATTTTTGTATTAGGTAGTGGAGTTTTGGAGATGGTTCTAGATGGACTTTAGGGAGTTATTGAGACGAACTGGTGTAGCCAGATCGCGTCTGATAGTCTTCCTCGAATTACAAGTGTATGTAGTAATCACGGAATAAGTTGAACAGTGTATTTGTGTTCAAAGTTGAGTAGACACCTGTTGAGACTCTAAGGCAGTAACAGATTGTGGAGCATATTTGTTCTATCCTGATATATAAACTGTTAACTACACAACGGCTCGCTTTGTTTCCTTGTCTAAAATTGTGTTTGTTATTTATCAGTTTGAATGTTCATGATATATATATATATATATATTATTACTTGAAATGAATACTGGTTAAACCAAAATTTATCAACTGCAAATATTAAAAATAGCACACGTCCCAAAATATCATGATGAAAGGCAAAGAACAATGGAAGTTTATGATTCAGTGTACGAGTATATTACGTTATTATAAATAATTATGTAAATGAAGGTAAAGGGACTATATAGTAATATTAAGATACAAACATACCAGGAAATCCATTTAATAAAGATACTGTAGAAATAATTTAATGTAAAGCTTAATCAAGCAACTCTCGCAGAAACACACACGGACAAACAAACTGACACATAGCCAATCGAACATCTTCTTACAAAACAGTAAAAACAGAAACAGGAAGACATTACATTGAGACAATCATACACAGTGGTTGGAGACGTTCCTGCAGGACTGTAACTTGGCAGTCCCAATCATACACAGTGGTTGGAGACGTTCCTGCAGGACTGTAACTTGGCAGTCCCAATCATACACAGTGGTTGGAGACGTTCCTGCAGGACTGTAACTTGGCAGTCCCAATCATACACAGTGGTTGGAGACGTTCCTGCAGGACTGTAACTTGGCAGTACCAGTGCCATTCAGCCAGGTAATTAAATGAACGAAAACAAACAAACGAAGACCACGGCACGCATATATGAACGATTCATGTGAAGGACGATATTCTAGTTATACGACACAGTGCCGGGATCCCTAGACTACCAACGCGCGAAAAACAACACTAATTTTGCATAACTATGTACAAGGAAATGCCGAATTTATAGACCTCAATAACAATATACAATCACCAGCGTAGCTGCACGTAGGTACTACAGGTTCGGGTCTGCACATTTTTTTCAGGAACTGTTTTATTTTTTAAATTCCAGAAACGCATTTAAAGCTGAATGGGTAAGGGGGTATATGCTTCAGGTGAGAATATAAGCCAGCCCTTTTTAACATCTTTTTTATAAATACTATTTTGTTTATCTTCTATTCAAAATATAGTAGAAATTAGTCAAAGTCATGACAATGGGATTTACATTGAACAATATACTATGTTCGCGCACTGATTTGTGTCATGTAAAAGCAAAAGGGTATGTTTAAACAATGACAATGCTGTTAAGCCTATGTATGTATATATGTGACGGCGTGACCTCTATGAATACTTTTTTTATTTCTTTAAGCATGGCTATTACTATCACGGAAATGGCTATGTTTGTCAACGGTTTAGAAAACCATGGTGATTCTTGGCGAATTGTGAATACATTCGTAGCTCATCTTCTTGAAACCTTATTGATTCTTGAAGTCCACGACAAAATTGATCTTTTTCAAAATTATCTTGCTAATTTTTCAAACCGTAGCGAAATCTGGGTGTTGTAGTCGATCGGACACTTTCCTAAAGATTGTTATTGAAATTCGAAGGTAATCCTGGATGAGCGCCATGTGTTGATGATTCTGTACGGCAGGTCAAGAAGTGCAACGTGCCAGAGCTACTTTGCCAAAAGGTACTTTTTAGCAGGATGAAGGCATGATTGGAGTAATGCGGAAGGCTGAGCATAAATATATACAGCATTTCCGTTTAGCGAGACGCACTTTAAATGAAAAAAAAACAACTAAGCATAGTTAGATTTGAAAAGAAAACATAAATTGTATGTGTTTTTCTAATTTTATTTTCTTAATATCATGAGAAGATTTAACATGTGGGTGAACTACCAGAATTGACATCTTCACATATTTGATATCGAACAAACTACCCGTCTCTGAATTGGCTAAGCAATGGTGAGATATTGCAATTAGTCTGTAAAACGTTTGTTGTTAGCGGTAAATGTCTGTACTTGGTGGAAGATATATGCTTGTTGATACTTGAGGTGAAGGATTTGTCTTCGAACAATTAAAAGCTCTAAAGTAATAGTGTTAAGGGTATTATGATTTTTAAACAAGACCATTATTTGGTTAGTCCATAATGGACATGTAAACCAAGGTGCATGTCTTCTATTGCTCCACATATACACAGTGGACTTTCTATGGTATTCGTAGAGGAGGGACGTTTTAAGAACGCTGCAATGCATTCAAAGGCAAGCATGGTGGATGTTGTTCACCCTTGACCCTTTGTTAAACTGTGCGCGTACTTCATGTACTGTACATGTTTATTTAACGCCAAGCGAGATGATTGCAGTGATGACGTTTCTCTTGTGGTTGACGGAAACGCGTTCCACAAACTAGCTGATCGTTCTTGGTAAAAACGATTGTGAGACGTGTTGCGATTTGAAATGGAAGTTCCGTAACTGCGAATAGTTTCTGAGACTATATGACGTAGTTTCTGTCACTGATGAAGGCATTCAAATAAGGCAAAATAATACATTTTGTAGAAAAGTCTTTACGTCTCGATTTGGGTTGCTCAAGAAATGATTCAGCATATAATTTTTCAAATTATGCGAGACGAGGCGCTCCAGTTGTTAAACGAACTGCTTCTAATTGAATACGTTCCAGGTCATCATGATCTGCGATGGTTATGTTATCCCAGACAGAATCAGCGCACTCAAGCATTGGGCGAATACTGGTTTTGTACATAATTTTAAGAGAATATCAGTCTAGAGTGAACTTTTTTTCGGTATTTCATTAATGCGTTTCTATGCCCTTGTCTTTAATAATAGAAATGTGTTTGTGTCGAGTACTAGACGATGATAGCGACACCTTAATGTTTGTGGTTTTCTACTTCTTGTAAGATTGCGTTATTCATATGATTTTTTGGGGTGGAATAGTGTTTGTAGTGTTAACGTGAGATAACGTCCAGCTGCAGAGATTCTGTCTCTGAAAGGTAACTAGCAACTGGTTGGCCCATATTTATTTCAAGATGAGAATCCAATGTAATAGCAGCCTCAATAGGATAATCAACTACAAAAATAGCTAGTGTCGTATCGCCAGCAAAAAGTATTTTCTTTGATTGTATTTTGTCGACGACATCGTTTTTTCATACATAGGGAGATGGAAACTGTATCAGAAAATGTTCATGAAAGGACAACACATTGTTTTGACAATTCAGATAAATAGTTATCAAACCATAAGAAATGACGCCATGTTATTCCACTTCTATGTGGAATTAATAAAAGACCACGATGCAAGACTCTTATCAAAGGCTTCGGAGATACCACAAAATACTGCCCTGATGTATATTCCTTCATCGAGGGCTTGACCCGGAAAACCAAGATTGAAGAGTCGTTTTAACATTGTTTTGAAAGAGAAAATGAAAATATGTTTATAAATAATGCGTATAGTGACCTTACTAAGAACGCATAATCAGGCGAAAATTTGTATGTAGTTGCTGACGTCCTGAGTGTCGTTCCTTTAAAAAAAGCACTAACATGAGCGAATTTCCATTGGCGAGGAAATCTGATCGCAGCATCAGTCCTTGTGCTCTCCTTTTCATGAATGAAATATTATCATCATACTGTGTTTAAAGAAATAAGCCAGTACCAATGTCACACTTCTGAAAATTGAAGTTAAGGTAACAGTCAGTTGCCTTGGTAACAGAGCGCAAACGAAAGTAATACATCCAGTTTTGTGGTTTATTTTTCTATTACACAAACATGAATAAGTAGATCTACATCAATGTTGTGAATACAAATTATTGCGAAAAAGCCATTTTCATATATTTTTTACAGTATTTGCACAAGACTAAAGCATTTTTACATGGGTTCAGCTATACAATACTTTTACTCTAGTATTTTACATAGAGGGTGTCCAGTAACATTTAGTTTGAAAACAGTTCCTTGAGATATTATTTCGCTATCAACTAACACTGAATAGGTGAACGCTGGAATGAACATAGTAACAAGAACTGTCATACACACTGCTGGCAAGTTACCCTTGAAGGACAGTAACTGCTAGGAGGTGAGGGGAACCTTGATGGAGTCATCATTGCATGGTCTTACAACAGGGTGAAATGATATAAAACAAAGTCAACTTAACCACATAACAATCCTTTGTAAACATGTTTAAGGATCAAACTAAACATATATACATTTCATGAATAAATCTTTCAAAAGAATGCAAGAACATTATTTGACGGTTTGCAGTAAACATAATAGTGCTCCGAATATAGATTCATGTTTACATATTGATACAAATCACAATTATTCATATCAGCCTGTAAAAAGTTATGTACAATACGAGGAATAACTCAATAATTATTCAAGTTATGGGCCTTGCTTTGCAAGTACATATTGTCTCTGGCAATTCACAAAGTCTGTGTGAACATCTTTGATGTGAATGTGAACAGTTTTTGCATAATGGCCAAGGATAAGATTTGTGCAGGCTGATGATACCAAGGCAATGAAAAAAACTCAAATTTATAAAATAAAAACATACCCGGCAATAGTGTACATTGAAAAAGCTTAATATATAGACTCTTGTATAACACAAGAATGCCATGAAATTAAGAACAAATGAGTGTATGTGGACTAGTTTTATTGCAAGGAGGCATACAGTATGACAGGACACTTTGAACAGTTTACAGTAAAACAACACTGAAGTCAACATTAACATTGAAATTTTGTCAATTTTTTATGTATTAATCTGCAAAATCAAGATAAAAGTAGCTAGAATTCATTGTAAAACTTCTGATAAAGGCGGAACAACTTCTTATAGACTATAACTGGCACATTACATGTATGTTTACACCTACAATTAGCAAAAACAACAACATTTACCATTATTTCAAAATAGTGTTTATAACTTTGTCATAGTCAACTAGGCACAATCTGAATTGTAATTAATTGTAAAAAGTTACATTTTTCAAGTACATGTTTTATGTTTTTTCTTTACAAAACAGGAACACAGTCAACCAACATACATTTAACAGAAATCAAAAACTGTAAACTTCATATTTTAGTTTAACTGAATAAAAATCCAAGAACTATATCACTACCTGACACGGACCGTTTGCTGTTACAACAAAACAAGGGATAATTTACAGTGGGATGCTTTAATATGACTGTGATCAAAACTGCTGACACTACATTGAGTATGCATTCAACATTCTATGAGATTCTTAGAAGTTAGTAAGGCTGCAAAAATACGTCAAAATATTGGATCATACATGTAATTGGGTTTTGTACTCTATGTTCAACGGTTCTGATACACATGTAATTCACAGTGATGGAACAAAAAACATCTATAGTAATTAGGCAAATAATGAAAAAGGAATGATTCAGTACCCCAGCTGTACCTGTTGATGCAACTCCTAAAAAGGTTAACATGCTTCTAGATACAACTATAAGAACCCGACTAGAAAAATGGGCACACTTGTAGCCACATTCACAACTGATTACAGTTAACTAGAATTGAATTCTAGTATTCGGCACCAAATGTTGCATGAGCGCTGTTATCATATCAATGACCACACTTCAGCTCATCGTCAAATATGTACATTTTGATGCATTTGAAAGCCAAGATGGCTGTATGAGAACTACAGTTGCTGCCCATATCAGATACTTCCAGCCTCTTAAACATGTGTGCTAATGCCTTTGAATCCCAAAGTATCAAAATGAATATAATATATTGATATATGGTTTAAAATGAGGCAATTCCAATCACCGTAAGCTCCGTTAAAGGCAACAGTTTCCACAAAGGGAATACTGGGATTTAAGGTAAAAACTCCTTAACAAACATCGTTCAATCATCCTATAAATCGTTATTATAAATAATTATGTAAATGAAGGTAAAGGGACTATATATAGTAATATTAAAATACACACATACCAGGAAATCCATTTAATAAAGATACTGTAGAAATTATTTAATGTAAAGCTTAATCAAGCAACTCTCGCAGAAACACACACGGACAAACAAACTGACACGTAGCCAATCGAACATCCTCTTACAAAACAGTAAAAACAGAAACAGGAAGACATTACATTGAGACAATCATACACAGTGGTTGGAGACGTTCCTGCAGGACTGTAACTTGGCAGTCCCAATCATACACAGTGGTTGGAGACGTTCCTGCAGGACTGTAACTTGACAGTCCCAATCATACACAGTGGTTGGAGACGTTCCTGCAGGACTGTAACTTGGCAATACCAATAATACACAGTGGTTGGAGACGTTCCTGCAGGACTGTAACTTGGCAGTCCCAATCATACACAGTGGTTGGAGACGTTCCTGCAGGACTGTAACTTGGCAGTACCAATCATACACAGTGGTTGGAGACGTTCCTACAGGACTGTAACTTGGCAGTCCCAATCATACACAGTGGTTGGAGACGTTCATACAGGACTGTAACTTGGCAGTCCCAATCATACACAGTGGTTGGAGACGTTCCTACAGGACTGTAACTTGGCAGTCCAAATCATACACAGTGGTTGGAGACGTTCCTACAGGACTGTAACTTGGCAGTCCCAATCATACACAGTGGTTGGAGACGTTCCTGCAGGACTGTAACTTGGCAGCACCAGTGCCATTCAGCCAGGTAATTAAATGAACGAAAACAACCAAACGAGACCACGGCACGCATATATGAACGATTCATGTGAAGGACGATGGGGTCTAGTAATACGACACAGTGCCGGGATCCCTAGACAACCAACGCGCGAAAAACAACACTAATTTTGCATAACTATGTACAAGGAAATGCCGAATTTAAAGACCTCAATAACAATATACAATCACCAGCGTAGCTGCACGTAGGTACTACAGGTTCGGGCCTGCACATTTTTTTCAGGAACTGTTTTTTTTTTAAATTCCAGAAACGCATTTAAAGCTGAATGGGTAAGGGGGTATATGCTTCAGGTGAGAATATAAGCCAGCCTTTTTTAACGTCTTTTTTATAAATACTATTTTGTTTATCTTCTATTCAAAATATAGTAGAAATTAGTCAAAGTCATGACAATGGGATTTACATTGAACAATATACTATGTTCGCGCACTGATTTGTGTCATGTAAAAGCAAAAGGGTATGTTTAAACAATGACAATGCTGATAAGCCTATGTATGTATATATGTGGCGGCGTGACCTCTATGAATACTTTTTTTTTATTTCTTTAAGCATGGCTATTACTATCACGGAAATGGCTATGTTTGTCAACGGTTTAGAAAACCATGGTGATTCTTGGCGAATTGTGAATACATTCGTAGCTCATCTTCTTGAAACCTTAGTGATTCTTGAAGTCCACGACAAAATTGATCTTTTCAAAATTATCTTGCTAATTTTTCAAACCGTAGCGAAATCTGGGTGTTGTAGTCGATCGGACACTTTCCTAAAGATTGTTATTGAAATTCGAAGGTAATCCTGGATGAGCGCCATGTGTTGATGATTCTGTACGGCAGGTCAAGAAGTGCAACGTGCCAGAGCTACTTTGCCAAAAGGTACTTTTTAGCAGGATGAAGGCATGATTGGAGTAATGCGGAAGGCTGAGCATATATATACAGCATTTCCGTTTAGCAAGACGCACTTTAAATGAAAAAAAATACTAAGCATAGTAAGATTTGAAAAGAAAACATAAATTGTATGTGTTTTTCTAATTTTATCTTCTTAATACCATGAGAAGATTTAACATGTGGTGTGAACTACCAGAATTGACATCTTCACATAATTGATATCGAACAAACTACCCGTCTCTGAATTGGCTAAGCAATGGTGAGATATTGCAATTAGTCTGTAAAACGTTTGTTGTTAGCGGTAACTTGGTGGAAGATATATGCTTGTTGATACTTGAGGTGAAGGATTTGTCTTCGAACAATTAAAAGCTCTAAAGTAATAGTGTTAAGGGTATTATGATTTTCAAACAAGACCATTATTTGGTTAGTCCATAATGGACATGTAAACCAAGGTGCATGTCTTCTATTGCTCCACATATACACAGTGGACTTTCTATGGTATTCGTAGAGGAGGGACGTTTTAAGAACGCTGCAATGCATTCAAAGGCAAGCATGGTGGATGTTGTTCACCCTTGACCCTTTGTAAAAGTGTGCGCGTACTTCATGTACTGTACATGTTTATTTAACGCCAAGCGAGATGATTGCAGTGATGACGTTTCTCTTGTGGTTGACGGAAACGCGTTCCACAAACTAGCTGATCGTTCTTGGTAAAAACGATTGTGAGACGTGTTGCGATTTGAAATGGAAGTTCCGTAACTGCGAAGAGTTTCTGAGACTATATGACGTAGTTTCTGTCACTGATGAAGGCAAAATTATACATTTTGTAGAAGAGTTTATGTCTTTACGTCTCGATTTGAGTTGCTCAAGAAATGATTCAGCATATATTATTTTCAAATTATGCGCCAGTTGTTAAACGAACTGCTTCTAATTGAATACGTTCCAGGTCATCATGATCTGCGATGGTTATGTTATCCCAGACAGAATCAGCGCACTCAAGCATTGGGCGAATACTGGTTTTGTACATAATTTTAAGAGAATATCAGTCTAGAGTGAACTTTTTTTTCGGTATTTCATTAATGCGTTTCTATGCCCTTGTCTTTAATAATGGAAATGTGTTTGTGTCGAGTACTAGACGATGATAGCGACACCTTAATGTTTGTGGTTTTCTACTTCTTGTAAGATGGCGTTATTCATATGATTTTTTGGGGTGTAATAGTGTTTGTAGTGTTAACGTGAGATAACGTCCAGCTGCAGAGATTCTGTCTCTGAAAGGTGAAAGGTAACTAGCCACTGGTTAGCCCATATTTATTTCAAGATGAGAATCCAATGTAATAGCAGCCTCAATAGGATAATCAACTACAAAAATAGCTAGTGTCGTATCGCCAGCAAAAAGTATTTTCTTTGATTGTATTTTGTCGACGACATCGTTTTTTCATACATAGGGAGATGGAAACTGTATCAGAAAATGTTCATGAAGGACAACACATTGTTTTGACAATTCAGATAAATAGTTATCAAACCATAAGAAATGACGCCCTGTTATTCCACTTCTATGTGGAATTAATAAAAGACCACGATGCAAGACTCTTATCAAAGGCTTCGGAGATACCACAAAATACTGCCCTGATGTATATTCCTTCATCGAGGGCTTGACCCGGAAAACCAAGATTGAAGTGTCGTTATAACATTTTGAAAGAGAAAATGAAAATATGTTTATAAATAATGCGTATAGTGACCTTACTAAGAACGCATAATCAGGCGAAAATGTATGTAGTTGCTGACGTCCTGAGTGTCGTTCCTTAAAAAAAAAGCACTAACATGAGCGAATTTCCATTGGCGAGAAAATCTGATCGCAGCATCAGTCCTTGTGCTCTCCTTTTCATGAATGAAATATTATCATCATACTGTGTTTAAAGAAATAAGCCAGTACCAATGTCACACTTCTGCAAATTGAAGTTAATGTAACAGTCAGTTGCCTTGGTAACAGAGCGCAAACGAAAGTAATACATCCAGTTTTGTGGTTTATTTTTCTATTACACAAACATGAATAAGTAGATCTACATCAATGTTGTGAATACAAATTATTGCGAAAAAGCCATTTTCATATATTTTTTACAGTATTTGCACAAGACTAAAGCATTTTTACATGGGTTCAGCTATACAATACTTTTACTCTAGTATTTTACATAGAGGGTGTCCAGTAACATTTAGTTTGAAAACAGTTCCTTGAGATATTATTTCGCTATCAACTAACACTGAATAGGTGAACGCTGGAATGAACATAGTAACAAGAACTGTCATACACACTGCTGGCAAGTTACCCTTGAAGGACAGTAACTGCTAGGAGGTGAGGGGAACCTTGATGGAGTCATCATTGCATGGTCTTACAACAGGGTGAAATGATAACACATAAAACAAAGTCAACTTAACCACATAACAATCCTTTGTAAACATGTTTAAGGATCAAACTAAACATATACACATTTCATGAATAAATCTTTCAAAAGAATGCAAGAACATTATTTGACGGTTTGCAGTACACATAATAGTGCTCCGAATATAGATTCATGTTTACATATTGATACAAATCACAATTATTCATATCAGCCTGTAAAAAGTTATGTACAATACACGAACTCTGCGGACCTTATACCAATGTTTGTCTGTTGTTGTTGTTTTTCATTTGAACAGAGGAATAACTCAATAATTATTCAAGTCATAGTTATGGGCCTTGCTTTGCATGTACATATTGTCTCTGGCAATTCACAGTCTGTGTGAACATCTTTGATGTGAATGTGAACAGTTTTTGCATAATGGCCAAGGATGAGATTTGTGCAGGCTGATGATACCAAGGCAATGAAAAAAACTCAAATTTATAAAATAAAAACATACCCGGCAATAGTGTACATTGATAAAGCTTAATATATAGACTCTTGTATAACACAAGAATGCCATGAAATTAAGAACAAATGAGTGTATGTGGACTAGTTTTATTGCAAGGAGGCATACAGTATGACAGGACACTTTGTTTACAGTAAAACAACACTGAAGTCAACATTAACATTGAAATTTTGCCAATTTTTTATGTATTAATCTGCAAAATCAAGATAAAAGTAGCTAGAATTCATTGTAAAACTTCTGATAAAGGCGGAACAACTTCTTATAGACTGTAACTGGCACATTACATGTATGTTTACACCTACAATTAGCAAAAACAACGACATTTACAATTATTTCAAAATAGTGTTTATAACTTGGTCATAGTAAACTAGGCACAATCTGAATTGTAATTAATTGTAAAAAGTTACATTTTTTAAGTACATGTTTTATGTTTTTTCTTCACAAAACAGGAACACAGTCAACCAACATACATTTAACAGAAATCAAAAACTGTAAACTTCATATTCTAGTTTAACTAAATAAAAATCCAAGTACTATATCACTACCTGACACGGACCGTTTGCTGTTACAACAAAACAAGGGATAATTTACAGTGGGATGCTTTAATATGACTGTGATCAAAACTGCTGACACTACATTGAGTATGCATTCAACATTCTATGAGATTCTTAGAAGTTAGTAAGGCTGCAAAAATACGTCAAAATATTGGATCATACATGTAATTGGGTTTTGTACTCTATGTTCAACGGTTTTGATACACATGTAATTTACAGTGATGGAACAAAAAACATCTATAGTAATTAGGCAAATAATGAAAAAGGAATGATTCAGTACCCCAGCTGTACCTATTGATGCAACTCCTAAAAAGGTTAACATGCTTCTAGATACAACTATAAGAACCCGACTAGAAAAATGGGCACACTTGTAGCCACATTCACAACTGATTACAGTTAACTAGAATTGAATTCTAGTATTCGGCACCAAATGTTGCATGAGCGCTGTTATCATTTCAATGACCACACTTCAGCTCATCGTCAAATATGTACATTTTGATGCATTTGAAAGCCAAGATGGCTGTATGAGAACTACAGTTGCTGCCCATATCAGATACTTCCAGCCTCTTAAACATGTGTGCTAATGCCTTTGAATCCCAAAGTATCAAAATGAATATAATATATTGATATATGGTTTAAAATGAGGCAATTCCAATCACCGTAAGCTCCGTTAAAGGCAACAGTTTCCACAAAGGGAATACTGGGATTTAAGGTAAAAACTCCTTAACAAACATCGTTCAATCATCCTATAAATCAAGATTTTTTTTTCAAGTTAAAATAATTATTCACAACTCGATTATACACATGTCATTGAAGTTTCTATAACAGCTATACAATTCTACACATAATGTCTAAAGTTACAATTTACCATTTTTCCCTCCACCAACACTATTCAGGTACATCTGCTATGCTATCTTAGTAAGAAATACAAAAAATAAGGAACAAAACACGAGTCAGTGTACAACTAGCAGTCTGTGAAAAACACAATATTTATTACCACTCATATGCTATACTATCTTTATTATTTCCTTGCATACCATAACAATTCCATTTTAACCTAATCCTTTCCTGATGTTCAAACTCAGTGCAGCTTCACTGATATATTAAATCTCATTCTCTCTTTAACTCATATATGAATCTTATACTGTACACTGCCACAAAATCACTTGAGTGTTTCCCAATTTGCGTTTCAAAACATACAAATAACAATCCTACAAGGTGAAAGAACATTGATGTTTGTGAAAATATCGGACGACAGCCCAGTTTGAGGGTTGAGATGATTAGGTCCTTACTCGGCGATATTGGCCTTGGGTGGGGAGCCAACGTGTGTCGGGCTCGTGGAGTAGATGCCCTTTGGCTGGTCAGCCTCTTCCATAGACATAGATCTGTTCCTCATGGCCGCTCTACCAGCCTCTGCGTCCATCGAGCTTGTCCTAGATACCCTTGGCATTGGCACGCCTCCAACTGAAACAGGTTGTTTTTAAGCAGTTGTTAGATATGTACTAACATTAACAAAGAGTTACATTAAAAAGTTTGCTATCCAGCTGGGGATAAAAACTTGGGCCTCTGGACTGCCAGTCCAGCCAGGAATCAAAACCTGGCTCTCTGGACTGCCAGTCTTGCCAGGAATCAAAACCTGGCTCTCCGGACTGCCATCCCAGCCAGGAATCAAAACCTGGCTCTCCGGACTGCCATCCCAGCCAGGAATCAAAACCTGGCTCTCCGGACTGCCATCCCAGCCAGGAATCAAAACCTGGCTCTTCAGACTGCCATCCAAGCCAGGAATCAAAACCTAGTTCTCCGGACTGCCATCCCAGCCAGGAATCAAAACCTGGCTCTCCAGACTGCCATCCCAGTCAGGAATCAAAACCTGGCTCTCCGGACTGCCATCCCAGCCAGGAATCAAAACCTGGCTCTCCAGACTGCCATCCAAGCCAGGGATCAAAACCTGGCTCTCCGGACTGCCACCCCAGCCAAGAATCAAAACCTGGCTCTCCAGACTGCCATCCCAGCCAGAGATCAAAACCTGGCTCTCTGGACTGCCATTCCAGCCAAGGATCAAAACCTGGCTCTCCAGACTGCCACTCCAGCCAAGAATCAAAACCTGGCTCTCCGGACTGCCACCCCAGCCAAGAATCAAAACCTGGCTCTCCGGACTGCCACTCCAGTCAGGAATCAAAACCTGGCTCTCTGGACTGCCACTCCAGCCAGGGATCAAAACCTGGCTTTCTGGACTGCCACTTTAGTAGGCTTATCTTTAATTTGCATTATTGCAGTAGCAAAACTTTTACTGCAACTTGTTTATAAACATATTTTTGAGGTATTTTTGATTTTTCATGTTTGTGTTTTGATGTATTTAACCATTACAACTTATTTCTCTGGTACTTCTACACAGTAAACCATGCAGCAGATGCTTGCCCTGTCCAGTTACTAAACCAATGACAAGAAAGTTGAACCACCAAAATTTACTTTCACTCACTGTCAGTTTAGGCAATAATCTTCCAATTTAACGTAAACTGTTATTTTACTGAAGTTTTGTAATCAGTCAATTGAGAGAAGTTTTGACTCAACCTTGGTCTGGACTTACCTACACCAATACCCTGACAGAAGTACAAGAAACTCTCTGCCAACTTCTCTGGCTGTAATGCAGAAATGGAAAAAACAACACATTATACCATCTTCAAGATCATGAATACACACATGTAGTAAAGGCAGATGTTGATGTACATGAATCTGCATATACATTCATTCTGTTTCAGCTAATCAATACTTTAAAACAGGATTCAGCAGTCACAATCATGTTCTGTGAAATTTAAATTGGTGCTTTGATCCAATTTACACATTCCTGTATATGAGCTATTTGATTTATTCATTGATTAACTACTAAACGAGAACTGAATACATTAAAGACCACAGATACATATGAAAATAAACAGAGGTATGTCACAATCCCATAAGTTGAATGTTCAAGGCATCAAAAGCTAAGGAAAGATTGCCTATATGCCTTTTCCATCTGTTCTGCTGGCGGGCAAAAAATTGATATATGCACTTTGAAAAAGAATGCTATTAAATTTTCCCAATATCATACCCGTTCCTCGAGAACATTAGCAACTCCTTCCACCTCGAGCAGCTCTATCTTGCCCTTGTCCATCTTCTGTGACATGGCCGAGTACAGGGTGTGCACAGTGTGGTTGAAGGAAGCCTGGTCTCCTGTCACCATCAGCACTGGGCACCTGGGCAGGAATACAAGGTGTCTCATTTAATCTAATATAGAATCATCGAAAGCATAGGTTCTGTCAATAAGCCTGATCATTAATAAAGCCCAATTTGGTAGATATTTATTTATATAAAATATTTATATAATACAAGAGGCCCAAAAGGGCCTATGCTCTACTGGCTGGGTTTGTGTGGTCAACATCACTGTTTTCAAAAAGAACCAACCCCTTATGGGTATCTGAATACTCAAAACTGAAGACTGTATTATGTTCGCAAGCATTTATTACACAATAGCATTTTTTTATAGTATCAAGGCCCATAATCTTATCATTTCAAGGCCCATAATCTAGGCATGCAGTGGCAGATCTAGCTGGTTTTCGAAAGGAACCCAGCTCTAATGGATATCCAAATACTGTGCAGGTTTCATCAAGATACAATCAAAACTGAAGACTGTATCATGTTAACGAGCAATTGTTTACTGACATACTGTTTTCTTTTACTATCAAGGCCCATAATCTAGGCATGCATGGGCGGATCTGGCTGATTTTCAAAAGGAACCGATCTCTTATGGATATGTAGATACTGTACAAGTTTAATCGAGATACAATCAAAACTGAAGGCTGTATCATGTTAATGAGCAATTGTTTACAGACAAACTGATTTTTTTTACTATCAAGGCCCATAATCTAGGCATGCATGGGCGGATCTGGCTGATTTTCAAAAGGAACCGAGCTCTTTTGGATATGTAGATACTGAACAAGTTTCATCGAGATACAATCAAAACTGAAAGCTGTATCATGTTAACGAGGAATTGTTTACTGACACACTGATTTTTTTATACTATCAAGGCCCATTATCTAGGCATGCATAAGCAGATCTGGCTGGTTTTCAAAAGGAACTGAGCTCTTATGGATGTGTAGATACTGTACAAGTTTCATCGAGATACAATCAAAACTGAAGGCTGTATCGTGTTAACGAGCAATTGTTTAGTGACAAACTGATTTTTTTATACTATCAAGGCCCATTAACTAGGCATGCATGGGCGGATCTGGCTGGTTTTCAAAAGGAACCGAGCTCTTATGGTTATGTAGATACTGTACAAGTTTCATCGAGATACAATTATAACTGAAGGCTGTATCGTGTTCACAAGGAATTGTTTACTGACATACTGATTTTTTTATACTATCATGGCCCATAATCTAGGCATGCATGGGTCGATCTGGCTGGTTTTCGAAAGGAATTATGAAAGTAATTTGCATGTCCACATACGGTACACCAACTTCGGGGTAAAACATTCAAACCCATCATTTCAATGTCTATCTCAGAAATATTGGAATTTCTAGATTGTTTTTTTATCACCTACAACAATCTCGATTTCTATTTAAAGATAAATCACTCACTTGATCTTCTGAATGCTGTCCGTTATGTTGCTTCTCCTGCAAGAAGAAATACAGTCAGTATCACTCCATTCTGTCAGAACCTCACAGTATTATTTCAACAACATGACATTTTTAACGTAATTGCTGCCACTATCTAATTAATTTATCACCTAATCATCCTGGACTATTTCCTGATAAACTGTAACAAACCCTCAGAACTAACATAGTATCAAGTCTATTGTTTTAGACTATTCAAAGAAAATGAACAAATATCTTGGTAAATGAAAATTTTTCCAAATATTAGACAACATCTGATTTAATATAGTATATTATATGCAGAATATTTATTAGTTAAAGTGTTAAATATTGGGACTAAGCTGAGTAGTTTCAGGGCAGTTGACTCCATTTGGTAGAGGACCATAAGACTAAATTTGGTAGAGGACCATAAGACTAAATTTGGTAGAGGACCATAAGACTAAATTTGGTAGAGGACCATAAGACTAAATTTGGTAGAGGACCATAAGACTAAATTTGGTAGAGGACCATTAGACTAAATTTGGTAGAGGATCAGTAGACTAAATTTGGTAGAGGACCATAAGACTAAATTTGGTAGAGGACCATTAGACTAAATTTGGTAGAGGACCATAAGACTAAATTTGGTAGAGGACCATTAAACCATAAGACTAAATTTGGTAGAGGACCATTAGACTAAATTTGGTAGAGGACCATAAGACTAAATTTGGTAGAGGACCATAAGACTAAATTTGGTAGAGGACCATAAGACTAAATTTGGTAGAGGACCATTAGACTAAATTTGGTAGAGGATCAGTAGCTTAAATTTGGTAGAGGACTAAATTTGGTAGAGGACCATTAGACTAAATTTGGTAGAGGATCAGTAGACTAAATTTGGTAGAGGATCAGTAAACTCAATTCGGTAGAGGACTAAATTTGGTAGAGGACCATTAGACTAAATTTGGTAGAGGATCAGTAGACTAAATTTGGTAGAGGATCAGTAGACTCAATTCGGTAGAGGACTAAATTTGGTAGAGGACCATTAGACTAAATTTGGTAGAGGATCAGTAGACTAAATTTGGTAGAGGATCAGTAGACTAAATTCGGTAGAGGACTAAATTTGGTAGAGGACCATTAGACTAAATTTGGTAGAGGACCATTAGACTAAATTCCGTAGAGGACCATTAGACTAAATTTGGTAGAGGACCAATCGACTAAATTCGGTAGAGGACCATTAGACTAAATTTGGTAGAGGACCATTCGACTAAATTCGGTAGAGGACCATTAGACTAAATTTGGTAGATGATCAGTTGACTCCATTTGATAGAGGACCATTAGACTAAATTTGGTAGAGGATCAGTAGACTACATTTGGTAGAAGACTAAATTTGGTAGAGGACCAGTAGACTAAATTTGGTAGAGGACCATTCGACTAAATTTGGTAGAGGACCATTCAACTAAATTCGGTAGAGGACCATTAGACTAAATTTGGTAGAGGACCATTCGACTAAATTCGGTAGAGGACCATTAGACTAAATTTGGTAGAGGATCAGTAGACTAAATTTGGTAGAGGATCAGTAGACTAAATTTGGTAGAGGATGAATAGACTAAATTTGGTAGAGGACCAGTAGACTAAATTTGGTAAACGAGGGTTAGACTAAAATTGGTAGAGGACCGTTACTGAGACTAAATTTGGTAGAGAAACATTATACTAAATTTGGTATAGGATCATAACACAAGCTTAGTAAAGTACTATTAGACTAAACTTGGTAGAAAAACATTAAGGACTATTACAATTTAGATTAATCATGTAAAGGGCCATAACACTCGACTTTAAAAAAATAGGATCAACTTGGCAGAGGACCATAAGATTGAACTTGGTTGAGGACCATTAGACTAAACTAGGTCCAGGACCATCAGACTAAACTTGGTAGAGGACGATCAGACTAAACATCAGAATAAACTTGGTAGAAGACCTTTAAAACTAAACTTGGTAGAGAACCATCAGACTAAACATCAGAATAAACTTGGTAGAGGACCATCAGACTAAACATCAGAATAAACTTGGTAGAGGACCATCAGACTAAACATCAGAACAAACTTGGTAGAAAACCCTCAGACTAAATATCAGAATAAACTTGGTAGAGGACCATCAGACTAAACATCAGAATAAACTTGGTAGAGGACCATCAGACTAAACATCAGAATAAACTTGGTAGAGGACCATCAGACTAAACATCAGAATAAACTTGGTAGAAGACCATTAAAACTAAACTTGGTAGAGAACCATCAGACTAAACATCAGAATAAACTTGGTAGAGGACAATCAGACTAAACATTAGACTAAACTTGGTAGAGGACCATCAGACAAAACATCAGAATAAACTTGGTAGAGGACCATCAGACTAAACATCAGAATAAACTTGGTAGAGGACCATCAGACTAAACATCAGAATAAACTTGGTAGAGGACCATCAGACTAAACATCAGACTAAACTTGGTAGAAGACCATTAAAACTAAACTTGGTAGAGGACCATCAGACTAAACTTGGTAGAGGACCATCAGAATAAACTTGGTAGAGGACCATCAGACTAAACATCAGAATAAACTTGGTAAAGGACCATCAGACTAAACTTGGAAGAAGAACAAAAGATAAAACTTGTTTAAGAAGCATTTGGTGGGAGTACATACTTCATGAATGACTGGACAAAGTTGTTGAGGTTGTGAGGGTTGATCTTGGAGCGTAGAGCTTCCTGGTAAGACTGGAGTACCCCATTCAGCTCTTCCTTGTCATTGGCGTTCTCAAACTGTGCAAACACAAATCACACACATCAATACCTCATACATGACTGGTACAACGTCCATGGTTAACAGAATCTGACCGTTTTCTCTTTCTCTATGAGTGTGCCAATTCTTAGTATCACAGTTACAATAAAAATACTTTTTCACTTTCAAGTCAATTATGTGTTTCCATTCTAGGAGATATCCTATTCAATTTAAATTGAAAAATGTGTAAACAAACTGTCAGATTCTGTCCTTCTATAAAAGTAATCTGTTTAATTCATTCAAGAAAGGGTCAAACTTAACAAAAGCTTATACCAAGATGCTATGCAAAATCAAGACCTTATCAATGAGATTTAATGCTGCATTCTTTAATGCTTGAAACAAATGCTTTGAAGCTATTTATAGATATCTGTAGTTTAATGTCATCAAAAATCAACTATGCTAAGCTAAGTACACCATGTTAGAACAACTCTGTTACTGGGTATCACTGATACTATGTTTATTCAGGGTTACTAAATGTGGCATGCTAAACACTGATGCAAACAGTACACTGGACCATTCTTACAAAATTGTTCCACACTGCAATCTTATGGGTTAATTTTAATAGCCCTGTTACCATGTTAAACCTCCTATTCTTGTGTTGTCTTGTTAAAGTCTGACTTAAAGTTCAGTAGTTAAATAAATCAAAATGTATAGAACATCAGCAACGATATGTACAGCTTTTGCAGATTTACAATTGGAATGTAATATACTAAAGAATGATTGGCCTATTAATAACAAGTTTAGCATATTGAACCATATTTGTGAAGACAGATATTAGATTATATACATGTGGGCTGACATGTCACCTTGGCAGAAACTGGTCCCGTTGACCATTTATTGTGGCCATGTTGGGGGTGAATTATTTTAAAAGACAGTGTTCTTCTTCAAAAACCATGTGCTAAACTAGTAACAAGAGAAGATCATTTATGGAATAGAAATGGTTCTGTGAGAATATACGTTTTAAGTGAGTTGATAATATTAAGGTGTTAACTATAAGTGTTAATTGAAATACCAATGGGAATGTTAGGGGAGGTAACATTAAATGTCCATGGCATGTTATGTTTCACATCTGAAAGGAAAGGCCACCATTTATATAATACCTACTGAAACAGTCTGAAACAATCTGAAATATTCCCTTCACAATATTAATCTATGGAAATGCATGTACGCAAACAAAGACATGAGGAAAATCGGCCAAAATGCTGCCCAATTTACTAGGTAATCATAGTGTTGTCTTATGCATGTATGTGGTCCAAGGGACCTATGAACTAATAAGGAACAAAAGCATAAAAATACTATTAGATATTCATTAACTACGCTGAGCCTTTTGAATGTGTAATATACAAGAACTGTCCGTCTACAGGGTCACCATGCAGCACTGTATCATGCACAACAATGCGGCACTCGGTCTGCAAGCATTCACTGGGTTAGTTGAAGCAGATTGGCACTGGTTTACATCATAACACATTGAAGATCATTCTGTATACACTTAATGCTGAAATGTCTTCTGTACACATTTATATGGTTAAAGCATTCATCTTCTTGTCTACAATATAGTACACTATCTGTATACAACTATCTATCCCCAGCTGTAACTTGAAAATTCTAATTAATGGAGAGTGACAAGAGAGAAAAATACCTACTTGAAGGATGTTAATGAGACATCAGCGTGACATGAACAGGAATTCTGTCTCAACTTACTCTGAGTTAGTTTGTGACTTAAATACATGACTTTGTAGGGAATATTGTATATACTTAGATAAAATAACATAAAAAAGTAAGGAGTTATTTTTAAAAAGGTCCCATCGACATCCTTGTATAGCTCCCTTGTGTCTAATTTACACAACTGACTATAGTATTCTCTTTCTCTTAATAAGTAAACTTATCTGCTTTGAAGGTATCAGACTGAAAGAAGAAATGTTGAAACCATAGGCAATCATAGTCACAGCTAGAACACTTATTTATATATTGCGTAGTTGTGTAACATGTGCCTGTGTACTAAGTTCCATGTTGATATTTTTGACACAGAACATAATTATTTTATTTCACCGAAACTAACAACATGCTATGATAGAATCTCGACAATATTCTTAAAACAAATAGGCAAGCTGAACACATGACCCAACAGACTCCTAGCTACATGTACTGACCAATGCATACATGATTTCATTACTAATATCCAATGATAAATGTATAGCTGCAGTAGCTTAACAGTGTAACATCCTAACATACAACAAGTAAGATATTTAAAAAAATCACAGGTGATAATACAAACATGTTCAGGGAATCTGTGCGCAACAACATCCATTGAAAAATAATGAGGTAAAAAATATAATAATATACGTTTTTTAATTTCTTCAAAATGTTCATCTTCCAGAATGTCAGAAAGGAAAATAAAATACACAGATCATATAAGTGTAAAATAAAACAGCTAGCATTCAAAGTTGATATTTGTCTCATGATGAAATATTCTATACAATGCACATATTTTAATGTGTGTTTGTTTTTGTTTTTTATTTCAATGCATTAGGAAGCAACTCTCTACAATGAGTTTGATATTCTATCAATTTAAACTCAATACGAGAACAGTTATGAGATACAATTGAATTGATGTTTGTCTTTTAAGAACCCTTTGTGTTCAATGTGAATCATTTTTCCCCAATCACCAAACCTAAAATCTGCTAAATTCAATAATGCTTAGAGTCGTAAATATCAAATATAGACATCACTTGTAACAACTAACCATCATCTAAAAGGTAGGTGGACTCAGTCAAAAGCCAGTCACTGAACATTTTGCTTCCATAGATCAATACGAAACTTTTGGCAGGAATAAGTAATGCTTCTTTTATAATCCATGTAGGTGGTGTGTAGCCTAAATTATACAAAAGGGTATGCCTCATGCCTTATGCATGACATAAGCACCCTGAGCAGGTTTGCTATAATCAAAATAGCCTAATAAAATGCTTGACAAGCAAACAAAATGTACATCTTTTTAAGTTTTGAATAAGCATGATTCAAGTCGCAGAATAGGAAAATAGACCCCCGCCTTGCACATCTTATACGGCTTTGCCTTTTAATAGGACTGTTATGCTATCTCAAATTCAATAAAAAAATGTTATAAAAACAGGATTCAATTTACTCTATATTGAAATACCCATGTTTTAATTCCACGGACTTGTTTGTGCAGTAAACAGAACAGCATACACAGCATTAAGTTTATTCAAAAGAATACTGTACAATATGATGCATTAGCATTCAAGATCATGCCTACATCAATAGCATAGGTGGACAGATTCAGAAGTGCTCTGACAACCAAAAATCCAGTAAGCATATAACAAGTGGGTAATTTCTGATTTGTCATTAACTTTGTTTAATTTAATCAAGTGACTTACTTACGTGCACACTTGCACACTAGCTAAGATAAAGGGATCCATGGGGCATATCCCTCTAAGTAAGAAAGTTAGTATCTATCTTAGGTCCTCTAAACGATAAGTCTGAGCTGGCTGTGACCAGCCTGTCAATTCAATCGTTTAGAAGATTAAAATTAAACACTAACTTGGAATTAAATCAATGAAGACTTCTACTGCACAAACACTGTATGCCTCTAACACTGATGGTAAACTCATGTCTTTGTTACAAGAAGGTCACAATGTCTTCTTTTTTAAAATATCCTCTTTCTATTAGCTACCTGACAAATGAACCCATTAATGCATTTTCCTCTTCATAGAGGCATATAATCAGCTAATACGAGACCTTGAAATTAGAACAAATACAGATAAAGTTTCATGAACAGTTAAGATATCATAAAGATATCATTTCTATATAAAAAAAATCTGAAAAAAGAGAACAAAAACAGTTAGTAGTAAGTTAGCATGGTACACACAGCATTGTACACAGAGTAAGGCATCACTTCAAAACTTTGAGAACAAACTAGTATTTAGGCATTAGTAATGACCTGATGCTAAAACTCAAGTGGCAACTCTGACTAGACACAACGATGGTTAATAGTACGTTAACAAGGCTGTCAAGCTGCATACAGTGCATGAAATGATAGATATAAGGCCTAAAAATAACACACAGTAAAACACAAGTTCTTCCCCTTTCAACCACTTCTACATTTAAACATAAGTGTAAACATCAATGCAGACAGTGTTATAAACATTCATCCATTACTTGATGCATCTATAGCTGCAATACAGCTATGATAATTGAATACAAACTAAAGCAAATATAAATGAAGAGAAAGTGCAGTACATTTCCATCAACATCAATCACAATTTGCATACCACCGTACAACATCTAACATAGACAACATTAGCTAGGAAACATGTACAGACTGGTAAAGAGGAAGAGCTTGTCTGTAACTCACCGTTGAACTTGACTGCACAACAGAAATTACAAAGCATTATAAGCAGATCGGTTTCAAACAGTTCTACATCATCACATGACAAAATTGGCCTTCACTTGTCCAGTTATAATACATGCAGTCTTACACTAGTAATTTCA
The DNA here is from genome assembly GCF_026914265.1 of Mya arenaria. Classification (NCBI taxonomy): domain Eukaryota; kingdom Metazoa; phylum Mollusca; class Bivalvia; order Myida; family Myidae; genus Mya; species Mya arenaria. The sequence goes on along the minus strand of NC_069133.1, from coordinate 65,591,057 downwards.
TAAGAAGAAGTAAGACTGAGTGTATTATTTCTGCCATACTAAGTCATCAACAGGCTGTTTAATTCATAATAACCACATTATGCAGTACAGGCAGTTTAATTAATTTGCTTGCCTGACTTTCATGAACAAAAAGGCCATTGTTTATCATGTGATACTAGACACTTGCAAAGGAAAATTAGCATAATATACATAATCATCATTAGGAGAACAAGGAGGCGGGACTTATGCCATGCCCGAATACATTCAAACTCTTGGATACAGCATAAAGAACAAGTTCTCAAAGACAAACATTAAATGCCAAATTAAAAATCATGAGGCAGGTAAAATGCAAGAAGGCATCATACACATTATCATTATGATGTTGATTTATGGCTTAATCACATTTACCCAACAAGATTTGTTCTGAATGTACAGTTTATTTTCATTCATTAAAATACATATAACTACATTGAATAAATCCTAGATTAATGCTGATCATAATTTTTGTAACTGTACAAATAGGACCTCATACTACTGCAACTGGCATGTATATTTGAACCAATGTGATACAAAATATATTACTGATTTCATACTACGGTATTGCAACATTATAAAACCAGAAGTAAAGAACAATAGTTTAGTTGCTGAGAAACTTGTACATGTATGACAATACTTGAAGGGAAGCTTTAAACAATTTAAGACAAACAGCACATTATTAACATAATTAATGGAAAAAATACATTCATAGCTTTTTTGGTAGACACATTATTAATAACGCCCTGTCATATTGTAACATTAGCGAAATAGCAGAGATAAAAGTCTGTATTTCACGTTACCGAAACCTGACTGTGAACAGACTTATCATAATTGTATACATTGAAATATAAAAAGTGCATATACAACAAGAAAATATCATCTCATTCTTTAACAGTGTTCAGGTTCTGAATCTCAATCTTAACTGGCTAGAGAAGTTCAGCATAACCTGCAAAACTCAACCTTTAAACATTTATGCAGCTAGCTACGGCAGGGAAGTACAGCCCATCCGTGCCTCTGAATATTTTAAAAGGTCCTTAAAGATCATTATCATTTTAAGGCAAATGAAATTAGATAAAGTAAACAATGTTTCAAATAAGGAAAAACTTGCTGCATGAGTATGCAATGTGCTCTTGGTTTGTACTGTCCAACTCTGAAGCAAATTCATTGACTTAATCTTAACTGAGAAAACAAGATTTTAACAGCTGAAATAAGACACTAAATATCTTGTAAATTCTCAGTCAGGCTAAAATAAGAAATGTGTGAGTGATGGCAAATTTAATAGGGATGCAACATATATGGAGCATGCATTAAACAAGAGTGCCACAGAGTGGACCGCCAACACTCCTCTGTTGATTTCAAGTTCAAAAAGGAACAAAACTGAACAATTCCTAGAAATAGGTCGAGTTACAGGCGTTGCTGTACATATGCATATTGTGTCTGACAACATCTGTATCAAGTTTAATTTGAATGGATATCTTGAATGATTAGTGAATTATTGCAACGGTTATAGATGTTTGCACGACCACGCTAAAAGCGTCATCAAGGGTTTCACAATACCACATTTTTTTCATTAAAAAAGACAAGCTTATAAAATAGCAAAATAAAAAAACATGTACTAAAACAAAAGGTCTGACAAACAGAACAGGCTTGCTCATTAATGCTAGAACATTCAACAATAAACTGAAATAGATAAAGCATAAAATGCAAATGGGGAAATAAAATTCAACTTAAGTACAGTAATAAAGATTTCTTAAGTTTACAGCATTGCAACATTACAGCATAGAGACACATCAAAGATGGGAGACAAAAGTATAAATAACAACTTAATAATCAATCTTCTTAAATTTTGAAAAAAAGTCTTGAATGGTATTATTATGTAATTTAAATGAGGTTAACTGCTTCATATTTAATTGTGAAGATGTGCATTTCATGATAGAAGCCTTAAACATTAAACTCATTTATAATGATATAGGGGACTTGTCTGAACCATGAGAGGAGAGAGTTAATACGTACCGATCCAAATCTATGCAGGACAAGATACGACTCTGCCGTGGGGTTCATCCCGATATGCTCCAGCTTCCAGCCCAGGATCTGCAGGGAGACGATGACCATTTAAAATATTTATACACGTATACTTAATAGAGCTAATTGTGAAAAAAGCTTGATGGCATATAGAAAAGTGTACTTCATTTAAACCGTCAATTTACACAAAAGCATGTACTTTATGAAAGTTAATAAAAAAACTGTATGATGCAAATCTTATACAATAAAACACTTGACACAGTAAATTACAAGAGGCAACTTTACAAAAGCTATTAACAGACTTTAAGATAAGATACATCATTTCTATCAATATGATATACACCGTGCCCTCATTCTATTTTGCTTGGATTCTTTTAATTGGTAATGTACACAGGAAGAAAATCATCTCTAAACAGTGGGAAATGAGAACTCTAAATGTAGGAAAACACACAGTTCAAAATGTCTGCAAAACAACTCTGAGATAAATCCCAAAGTTTTGTCTCTGTTGCTTTCAGAATCATATTCAACCCTGTTTCTTGATTGAATTGACTCCGAGCCCTGGCTTGTTAAAACAAGTGCCTCAAAGGGAACGCCATCACTTGTCTGTATCTTTCAACAAACTGGAATTCCGCAGAATTGGATGTGTCACCAGACTGGAGTGCCAATCATGGTCATACCAATAATATAATAAAACAAATTGAACAAGAGATGTTTGTCAACATTATGCCCCCCTGTGGGCCATGTTGTCAGGATTATTTGGACAATTGAACAGTCATCGAAATTAGACTTTTGGATGAACAAGCCAGAATGCTTATACTAATGCTTGGCATCAAATTTTGTAACAAGCCCTGCTAGATAAAAGTCAGAATTTGAGCAAGCCCGAAAGACATTTTACCAGTGCAGGGCTTGTGGGCTTGTGCTAATTTGGACCACTGATTGAATGAAATATGCATGGACCGAAATGATAACTGATTTGTCATTGACATTAGATGCCATTGAAGCAGTTTTAAACACATGACCATTCAAAGTGTGAGGATAGAAGGTACAGTTTTTAATCATGTTCAGATGATGACTTATATTTGCAGATAAAAATGCATCCTCTTAGCAGCAGAAAATATGTAAATATAACCAAATTTTAATGATGAATATGAGTTATGAGCATGACCTTTTACCTCAAAAAAACATAGGAGTCATCAACTGGTCACCCAAAACCTAAATGTAAAGTTTGAGGGTCATGGTTGCAGGCATTGTCAAGTTAACACACAGACAAGCTTTTTGAGTTGAAGGTCACTGTGACCTTGACCTTTGAGTTGATGACCCCTAAAATACAAGCTGTCATCTATAGGTCAGGTCCAAACCCCAAGTCAAGTTTGAGGGCCAGGGATGCAGGCATTGTCAAGTTATCACTCTAAGAACATTTTCACATTTGATGACTCCTAAAATCAATAGGGGTCATCTACTGGTCAGGCCCAGACTCCATGTCAAGTTTGATGATCATAGGTCCAGGCATTGTTGAGATATCACTGGGAGGAGGTTTGTTTACTTTTTCGCGTTCAAGGTCACTGTGACCCCCAAAATCAATAAGGGTCATCTACTGATCAGGCTCAATCTCTAAGTCAAGTTTGAGGGCCACGGGTGCAGGCATTGTCGAGTTATCACAAAGACAACCTTTTATCATTAAATGTCACTGTGACCTTGACCTTTGGCCTGAAGACCCCTTATATATATAGGGGTCATCTACTGGTCAGGCCCAGCCTCAATGTGAAATTTGAGGGCCATGGGTACAGGTAATGTTGAGTTATCACTTAGACACCCTTTTATCATTCAAGGTCACTGTGACCTTGACCTTTGGCCCGAAGACCCCTATAATCAATAGGGGTCATCTATTGGTCAGGCCCAGCCTCCATGTCAAGTTTGATGACCATACGTCCAGGAATTATTAAGTTATCACTCGGACAAGCTTTGGTCTACCGACGGACCGACTGACCTACCAACAGACCGACCGACATGTGTAAAGCAATATACCCCTCTTCTTCGAAGGGGGCATAATAAGGAGCAAAACTTTGTTTTAATTGAATTACTGTGGCAATTGCTCACATGATCAAACTTAATAGAGAATTTTGCCTAGAAACACTATCACCAAGTTTCTTTATAATTTGGTAACAGAATTTAGTTATGAAATTGCTGTCATGTATATTTACATTATACAAAAAACTTAATAGGGGCCTCTGGAGATATTGATTCAATTAACCCCACAACTGAATTTGAGCGTGACATAAGTCCAAAAACACTAAATTTTTGAAAAAATTGGATGATAAAAAATTCAGAAATCAGCTACACAGGTTTTTTTGAACTAAAAGAGGTATCTACATGTTGCCTTTCAGGAAACAACCAAGAGCTTTTAGGTGCCAGACAGACACCTATTCAAAGCAGCTTCAAACCTCTTCTGTGTGTGCACTTTACCTTATCCTTGAGAGACTCCATGAAGCCGGCAGAGGTTCCAGTACAGTGGATCAGACATACACCAAGTACACGGTTCGGCTGGACCATCTGAAACAAGAGTGGTGTGCTTATATTATACACAATAAGTGCTCAAACAAACATATATTTGACAGAATACAGAAACACATGCAATATTTCACATCAAATGCTAGATATTCAGAACTTAATCATGTGTAAAATATTAAGATTACTCCAATTTAAAAAATATCTATTGAACAAATGAAATCATCACAATATACAATAGGGCCTCAATTTCTAAATTTCCATAAAAAGGTAATAAATGCATTTTTAATCCAGGTCTACTCATTAAATTTTATTTTCAGTATTTATGCAAATGAAACTCTTTTGCTCAAAAGGCAATAACATAACATATTGTTTATTGTAATGTAAGGCCTCTAGCTCATAATACAGTTATGTAGACAAATAAATAATTGGCTGAATTCTCCCACCTGTTTTATGATTATGCTATGTAATTTAGTTGATGATAAGCTTGTTTATCAACATAATGCTTACATAATCATTGGGTAAAGATGCAGTTGAACATGTGTGGTTATGATATATACAACATACTACAATGGTAACATAATGATTCTAAATGTCACCTGGACAGTTAAAGGTGCACTCTCAAATATTCACCGTTTTGACAACTTTTTTTATTTTTTGACTTGGAATGAGCAAATATTTGTGTAAGTATCTACAAACCAGGATATAAGACTGCTGACTAAAGATCAGATTGCAGATATACATATTTCTGTTTGAAAATTAAGGTTTTATGGCTAAAAGCATTACTAACGGTTTAAGAAAAATGCATAAAACATCAATTTTGGAACTTAAATATAAAAATCTGCATTCTGTTTTTTTGTCAGAATTATAATATCACATACATGCCGTATTTCTGAGAGGCTTCCCAGGGGATTTTGGTCTGAATTCCAGGGGATTTTGATATTACACCAGGGGATTTTTACGCGACGAAAATTTGCGCAATATCTGCATTTATAATATAAGAATAAATACAGAAATACACTCAAATACAATAATGTTTGGACTTTTAATAAAAGTATATTGTATACAGCGTAACGATATGTCTGAATATATTAAAGCATATTGTATACAGCGTAACGATATGTCTGAATATATTAAGTCATCATGGACCTTCATGGAATTTCACACTCATAATATTATTGATGCTTTACATTGTCAACCTTAAGCAAGTTTAATTTTTTTTTTTTTTTTTAATTCCAGGGGATATGAATCCCCCGGCGGGGGACCAGGGGATGGGTCGAACTACCGGGGAATTTTTCCCCCCGCCGGGGGATATGGCATGTATGATATCACTGGTTTGCCTCCATATTTGCATAAATTGGCTCATTCGCAGACAAAAAAATAAAAAGAAGTTGTCAAAACGTTCAATCTGTGAGAGTGCAGCTTTAAGAAACTTTTTTCTTGTTTCAATGCATTCCAAATTTTGCAATCATACCATACTTGTTTAGGAGTGTTAAAGAATACTGCTTCTGTTGGCATTTCAGTAATCTATTAAAGTTTAAAAGTCTGAATACAAAGGGCATATTGACAATGTGAGAAATACATCTTCAAAGTAATATATACGTTAGATTAGAAAACGTTACTGGGGCAAAATCTGAATTCTCACATTTCATTCAAGTGCCGACATTTTTCAATCAAATGAGAGTTATCTGAGCATCTGAAGTTTGATAATAGTTGATTAAGTCTATTTGCAAGATCCCATTGACGGAATGAAGCACTGTTTTGAAGTATCTGTAATGAGCTGTGTTCAATGATGCCTATAAATGCAGTGGTTGCGTCTAGCACAGTCTTTAAATCTCCCAATAAATAATCTTAAGTGTCAAGTTTAGTATTTATGCAAATTAAACTCTAATCCAGAAAAGGCAATATATGCTTTGATGACCATGAATATTGCAACTTATTATGTGAAGAAGAAAACCTTTCAGTAATTGGAGTACATTTGAATTACGTGTAAGAAAACCTGATGTTATTGAAATACGTGAATACAACAACACACTTAAAGGTTGAATCTGTCAGCTCAAGGTTATTGCTTAATGTAGGCTGTCAGTGAAACCTATTTCGGTCATAATTTAATACACTTTCACTTGACAGAAATTAATTCTTTGTCTGCTAGTGTTAACAAACATTACCTTATTTATAACATTATCATAAAATTAGACATCAATGATTTTTTAAGGAGTACATCTCTTGACAAACTCAGCTTTTGCCTTTTTGAATAACTCATATTATTATACCTCACTTCTATTGAACATATAGTAAAAATGCCAGGGCAATGTTTTCGACTACCACCCTCTGCCACACTGTTACCCTCTTGACATCATGAAATTGACAATTTGAGTTTTTGTTCCGTATAATAAAATAGATATTCGCCTCGATGACAGTATTTACTTCGGGTTGACAATATGTCCCCTCACCTCAAGTTGGTCAATATCTATATAATAAGCCATATCATGTAAATATCTCTTAACATCATTTATCCATTTGCATGGTTATTTGTCTTGCTTTAATAACATTGCTACTTAAATAATAGTCCCAGAAAAGCTTGGAACAAATGCTCAGTTGATATTAGAAGTCGATTCTTAGGAGCCGCAAAGGAAGCAAGATTCTATAGTTGGAATCACCAAGATCTGGATTATTTTTGAAGCCTAAAAGGGACATCTTGACTCATAATAACCAATATAACTGTCATTTAAGAATTTGTCAACAACTGATAAATAATTTTAAGTTCAAGATAAGACATAGAAAAAAACAGCTGTGTTATGGTAATTGTTCCATTCTTAATGCAATTTGTTTTGAAGAACATGCAAATTTGTTACTCACTAGAGACATTCAGTTTGAAATATGAGCGGAAAAATAGCTGCTCCAACTATGAAACAGATATTTCCCTTGTATGACGTCTGTACAAGCAATAGACTATTGATTTCTGGTAAATAGGCCATCCTCTAATAGTAAATATTGGAGTGATGGTTATCAGGACGCTATATTTACAATATGGGATTTGAAAAGGATCGTATTACGGATACTCAAATCAATTTTCATATTTTATCAGCCATTAAAACACCATGAAAAATAAAATAAATATTGATATAACTAATAAATATTGCATAGTATTGGCAGCTTCCATTGTCTATCATAAAGATTGTAACAGAGGAAGTAGAACTTTCCTTTAATTAAGGGACCAGGAAGTGCTTAAATCTATATATTGAATTTTGCATGCACAACTATTCTGTCATAGTCTTCAATCCATATAAAATAAATAACCAAGTAATGATTGCATATAGACAATTACCAACTAACTCCTTCATATAGTTGAGCTACAAGTCCCCCATACAAAAGGAGTCCTTGCGTTGAGGTTGACCAGGAGCCCTTGTGTTGTGGTTGACCAAATTTGGATTACATTTGGTATCAGTGAATACATAATGACTGTAAAGTATTACAGGTTTTTCTAGGATATGAATATGAAACAAGCAAGACCTCTCATTGCTTCACACACAAGAGCATGTCCGGACAAACACCAATGCTCATCTGTTGTATTTATGAAAGCTAAAAATGGATATGGCAGCCATGTGTTGGACATAATAAGACTTGGTACTTACAGCAAACCTGGCGAGGATGTTGGCTCCTGCCCCCTCTCCCAGCCCAACCACGTTCTTCACGCTGAAACCACACAGAAGTAGAATTATCCATCGGAAAACTTGACATGACCTCTGAATGTAGGAGAACATCAAATACAGACTGCATTAGAGAAAAATATACCCTACATATTCTCAGAGTGAAGCTTTTGTGATTTAATCTTCTATTATGCTGTCATTCTGATGTGAAGAAGAAAACTCCCTATCTATATTTCCCAACAGAAGCCTTCATGAGCTCAATTAACCTTCATTCTTGTACAAATCTAAACTTAGAAAAGCCAAATTTCCTTGTAACAGATTTGAAGGCATCATTTAGTTAAAAAACAACTGATAAATAAACTGGAAATATCTGTTTCATAGTTGGATGGTGGCATTCCTCTATGTAGAATGCTGTGCCGTTAAAAACAGAATTACTAAGATCATATAAAAAAATATATTATTCTAAAAAAATGAGACCCACACAAGCACTAAATTTGCATAGACAGCCCTCAGGAGACATATTCTAGTTTCCATTAGCTGCATTACGGATTCAATTACAGATTTATTTTACATTTATTTAAATGAAAGACAACAAGAAGTCAATGACTACAAGACACACAGTTTTTCAGGGACTAGAAGGCAGATGGTTTGTCTGTGACTGGAATGCAGCTGAGTAAGATGACAACCTGTTTTCATCCAAAACAACAAGCTAATAATCAATAAGATAATAACCAACACTCACTCCAGTTGATCAAGGACGCAGACCAAATCTTCTCCCAGACTCTGCATGCTTGGGAAAGTGTAGCTGAAATATATAATATACAAAATAGTTACATAAAGCAAACAATATATAATAAAACTCCTTACTTACCAAATGTTAGATAATACTCACAGTGAACAGTAATCATATACATCATATAACAATTCTGTACTATGTTTAAAAACAGATACCAAAACAGGTTCATTAATACGCGCTTATTTTAATTGTATATTGTCATTTTTGGGGAAAAACAATAAAACAACACAGACTTTTTTTCAGAATGTTGTATTGATTACCTCGAAGAACAGAGAACAACTAAAGTCCCTGCTAATTATGAGATGTGAAAACTCTTCAAGATGACAAGACAGTCCTTGCTACCCAGGTCACATTTACAATGACAGGTAAAAATACTTTAAGATGACAAGACAGTCCTTGCTACCCAGGTCACATTTACAATGACAGGTGAAAACACTTTAAGATGACAAGACAGTACTTTCTACCCAGGTCACATTTACAATTACAGGTGAAAACTCTTCAAGATGACAAGACAGTCCTTGCTACCCAGGTCACATTTACAATGACAGGAGGAAACACTGCAAGATGACAAGACAGTCCTTGCAACCCAGGTCACATTTACAATGACAGGAGGAAACACTGCAAGATGACAAGACAGTCCTTGCTACCCAGGTCACATTTACAATGACAGGAGGAAACACTTCAAGATGACAAGACAGTCCTTGCAACCCAGGTCACATTTACAATGACAGGAGGAAACACTGCAAGATGACAAGACAGTCATTGCTACCCAGGTAACATTTACAATGACAGGAGGAAACACTGCAAGATGACAAGACAGTCCTTGCAACACAGGTAACATTTACAATGACAGGAGGAAACACTGCAAGATGACAAGACAGTCCTTGCTACCTAGGTCACATTTACAATGACAGGTGAAAACACTTTAAGATGACAAGACAGTCCTTGCAACCCAGGTCACATTTACAATGACAGGAGGAAACACTGCAAGATGACAAGACAGAACTTGCTACCCAGGTCACATTTACAATGACAGGAGGAAACACTGCACGATGACAAGACAGTCCTTGCTACCCAGGTCACATTTACAATGACAGGTGAAAACACTTTAAGATGACAAGACAGTCCTTGCTAATTAACAATGACAGGAGGAAACACTGCAAGATGACAAGACAGTCCTTGCAACCCAGGTAACAATTACAATGACAGGTGAAAACACTTCAAAATGACAAGACAGTCCTTGCTAACCAGATCACAATTACAATGACAGGTGAAAACACTTCAAGATGACAAGACAGTCCTTGCTAACCAGGTCACATTTACAATGACAGGAGGAAACACTTCAAGATGACAAGACAGTCCTTGCTAACCAGGTCACAATTACAATGACAGGTGAAAACACTGCAAGATGAAAAGACAGTCCTTGCTAACCAGGTCACATTTACAATGACAGGAGGAAACACTGCAAGATGACAAGACAGTCCTTGCAACCCAGGTCACATTTACAATGACAGGATGAAACACTGCACGATGACAAGACAGTCCTTGCTACCAAGGTCACATTAACAATGACAGGAGAAAACACTGCACGATGACAAGACAGTCCTTGCTACCCAGGTCACATTTAAAATGACCAGAAGAAACACTGCAAGATGACAAGACAGTCCTTGCTACCCAGGTCACATTTACAATGACAGGTGAAAACACTGCAAGATGACAAGACAGTCCATGCAACCCAGGTCACATTTACAATGACAGGAGGAAACACTGCAAGATGACAAGACAGTCCTTGCTACCCAGGTCACATTTACAATGACAGGAGGAAACACTGCAAGATGACAAGACAGTCCTTGCTACCCAGGTCACATTTACAATGACAGGAGAAACACTTCAAGATGACAAGACAGTCCTTGCAACCCAGGTAACAATTACAATGACAGGTGAAAACACTTCAGGATGACAAGACAGTCCTTGCTACCCAGGTCACAATTACAATGACAGGAGGAAACACTTCAAGATGACAAGACAGTCCTTGCGACCCAGGTCACATTTACAATGAAACAATGCAAGATAACAAGACAGTCCTTGCTATCCAGGTCACATTTACAATGACAGGAGGAAACACTGTAAGATGATAAGACAGTCCTTGCTACCCAGGTCACAATTACAATGACAGGATGAAACACTGCAAGATGACAAGACAGTCCTTGCTACCTAGGTCACATTTACAATGACGGGAGGAAACACTGCAAGATGACAAGACAGACCTTGCTACCTAGGTAACAATTACAATGACAGGTGAAAACACTGCAAGATGACAAGACAGTACTTACTACCCAGGTAACAATTACAATGACAGGAGGAACACTTCAAGATGACAAGACAGTACTTTCTACCCAGGTAACAATTACAATGACAGGAGAAACCACTTCAAGATGACAAGACAGTCCTTTCTACCCAGGTAACAATTACAATGACAGGAGAAACCACTTCAAGATGACAAGACAGTCCTTTCTACCCAGGTAACAATTACAATGACAGGAGAAACCACTTCAAGATGATAGGACAGTCCTTTCTACCCAGGTAACAATTACAATGACAGGAGAAACCACTTCAAGATGACAAGACAGTCCTTTCTACCCAGGTAACAATTACAATGACAGGAGAAAACACTTCAAGATGACAAGACAGTCCTTTCTACCCAGGTAACAATTACAATGACAGGAGAAACCACTTCAAGATGACAGGACAGTCCTTTCTACCCAGGTAACAATTACAATGACAGGAGAAACCACTTCAAGATGACAGGACAGTCCTTTCTACCCTGGTAACAATTACAATGACAGGAGAAACCACTTCAAGATGACAAGACAGTCCTTTCTACCCTGGTAACAATTACAATGACAGGAGAAACCACTTCAAGATGACAGGACAGTCCTTTCTACCCTGGTAACAATTACAATGACAGGAGAAACCACTTCAAGATGACAAGACAGTCCTTTCTACCCAGGTAACAATTACAATGACAGGAGAAACCACTTCAAGATGACAGGCCAGTCCTTTCTACCCTGGTAACAATTACAATGACAGGAGAAACCACTTCAAGATGACAGGCCAGTCCTTTCTACCCTGGTAACAATTACAATGACAGGAGAAACCACTTCAAGATGACAAGACAGTCCTTTCTACCCAGGTAACAATTACAATGACAGGAGAAACCACTTCAAGATGACAAGACAGTCCTTTCTACCCTGGTAACAATTACAATGACAGGAGAAACCACTTCAAGATGACAAGACAGTCCTTTCTACCCTGGTAACAATTACAATGATAAGAGAAAAAGATTCAACATGACAACTCATTTATCAGATTGGAATGAAAATTCAATTAATTCAGTATACTTCTATAATAGGTGTCGAATAGCAGGTAAACAAAATTTATTTCAGAATTCAGAATGAACAGTTTTCATCTCCTTATAATTGATAAAATACCCGTCTATTGGGAAATAGGACCTTGACCCATTTGCTTGTGATTCATAATGCATTTAACAGAGCATACACTCATTTTCAATAAACGGGTGCAATTAAGCAGTAACAAAGACAAGACAACCAAAGTTTTCAAATACTGGATGAAACATTTTTATTGATAAGATACATCTATCAACTTTATATTCCTAAAATATTTTGAACATGATGTTAATGGTTTTTGCTAGATATCTATTCAAAATTCGAGGGTAGTGATGTACAAACGATACTCTGAAATGTCCGTTACAGTGGTTTTAAAGCACAACACGAAACAAATATTTCGTTAAATACATATTTCATTTATTTCTAACAAACAAACAATGAGTCAGTCTTTAGAAAAAAACGAAAAAAAACATGCCCATTTATAAACCAAGTCAGATTCTCATGTGTTTTGTCAAACTGTGTATACTCTCGTTCTTGAAAAACAACATTACCTTAACATTTAATAGATGATAAAATTTTCGGTTTTTATTATTTGCCTAAAGTTGTCTTTGTATCGAGCACAGGAACATTTTGAAAGTTGAGAGAAGCAAAAATATTGACTTAAAAGTGTTACTTAAATTGATTGTTTAACGAGAGTACAAGAGTAATGATATATGAAATGTTCGTTACTAAATAATTCCCCATTGAAAAATACACGTTAAGTTGTCAAAAAACTTTGAAACATTGAAACAATCAACAATTAAATCGAATTAACAGTTAATCTAACAATTTAACACGAAAAAAACATTTGAAACTGGTTTTCAACTCAATTAATGAAAAAAAACTGGCAAACTAACTTGTTTAACACAATTTCAGCGTTATATTGACACATAATGTATCATTTTACAGTAAAATATGGTATTACTTTTCTTTTCCTGAATTTAATTGATGCCGAGTTTGTTTGTTTAAACAAATTATTCAGATATGTCACACGTAAAACCATAATTTTACATACACAGTAATGCTGAAATATCCGTTACCTTTTACATTGTCAAGTTTATACTCAATATAATTACGAATATATGTCTAGAAATAATATAAATGCTTATTCCTAACTTTAAATATGTATGATTTAGATCATGAACAGGCCAAAACATGTACAGCTTTGAAAAGAAGCATGAAGATCAATAACTGCTGAAATGATCGTAACGAACATGTCTTTTACATTTATACCCATTATTCTTTATCAAAGAGTCGCTCAACTCTCTCAAAGTCATTGTCAGGTAACACTAGCATGCGTTTTGACTTTCCACTGGCCACAGGAGTTGATACCTTGCATAAAATATCATCATAGTTTACCCAGATCTCATCAGGTCTTGTTGGCCACTGAAACATCTTTTTGCGCTTCTCCAAGAATGTGATTTCATAAGTGTTGTCCTCATCATCGCAGTTCATGATTTTACCAATGTACCAGCGATTCAAATACGACGCAGCTACGTAATCACCAGCATGATACTTTTCCTGTGTGTCGATACTGACAGAATCCGGGACAGAATCGTGTGTAAGTATAGTGGTATTCACTTGGTTACTTGATACTTTTGGTGTTGATTTTGTAATTTTTGGAACAAGATTTTCGTCTCTCCAAGTGCCGCAAACTTCGCCATCATCAGCGACACATATCCTGCAGTAGCAACTAGTGTTCCGAACAAAGACGCTGTTTTCACCCTTACCCTGTACAGCATGTATTTTCATTGTTCCGGCTATAGGTTTGAGCTGATGTTTACTAGTTTCTGTAGCTTTCTTCTCAACTTCTTCGGATGAAACAAACACAAAACTAACATTTCTCATTGAACAGCTTGTTGACTGGGTCCAGGCATAGAAATCAGATGGATCTTGAATGCATATTTTGCCCGAGTTTACCGCCTCATCAGCCATGCGTTTTACCCTGCCCCCAAGGCCATCACAGGGCCCTTTCCCATGCCCAGCCTCCCAATAGTTCCACCTTGCGTTAATACCATGCATATCCTTGTGGTTTGCTATAAAATGAAATATGGCCTTGTTCCTATACTGGGACGTTGGACTGTCCGTCCAATAATGTACCCACGATACCCGGGCACGAGATATTTAATCTCTGGTAATAGTTTGTCAGCTATTGCAAGCACGGTATTGGCGTTATGTCCCATCTCGTCAGACACAAATACTAGACTTTTGTGCAGAATTTCATCAGACCCTCCTTTCTTAAAGTACACGACTACAGGATGAAGTGTAACTGCTGACTGGTTCCAGTAGGCTGATTGAATCTCCTGAACTGACTTACACGAATAATTTTCACTAAAATCCATATGGACTATGCAATGGTTGTCATGTAAGTTCTGTTTTAGATTCTTCATTTCTGTGAACTGATTTTTTATTCTCATTACATGTTGTTCAAAATCTTCTAACTGATTCTTAAGGTGAACCATAAACTCTGTTGGATTCATTGTTATGTTCACAACTTTCATGACACTCTTCTTCTGACCTTTCACTTCAGTTTCAACACGTTTCCACTGTCCAATAATTACATTATGTTGCAACGATTGTTCTGCTTCTTTAATCAATTGTTCTTTATTATCTAACATTTTTTCTCCGTTGATAGAACATTCAATTTTCTCAGATTTCAGTGATTTAAGAGTCAGTGACATATTTTGGTGTTTGGTACATAAACACGTATCTCTGGTTATCATAGATGTGAGGCGTATTCTTGCGGGCCTGATCCTAGTGAATGAAGTAAATGATAACTTTGCATCAGGGTTTTCAGACATGAACTTCAGATAAAGTGCTGAAAGGTAATCTGTTAATATTCTTGTTTGACTTTTGTCACCCGTCTCTGATTTTGTAAAGTCCCCTTTTCCAGGCATGTTTCTTGAGTTTTCATCTCTTTCGAGGAACTCGATCACTTTCTCTTTCATCTTGCCTACTTCTCTTCTACGGGACATGTTGCCGACGTCCACGTTCTTGCTTGTGACCTTAGACAACTTATTACGACTCATACCAGTTTTCTTTCCGAACATCTGAAGCAATTTATACTTTTTCAGAACATTGCCAGCAACTAAATTTTGCAAGATTTTCTTTGCTTTGATAGGGGCTCTATGTGCGGCATCTTTTATCTCATCACATACTGCATTGGCGAATACTAATTCTTTTCTTACGGTTAGTCTTTGCTGTCTTGATAAGTTCATGTTTTCAGTCAATCTTTTAGCTTTAGAACTTGGGGTGTTAGAGTGTTTGTCGCTTTTCTTGTTCATCCTTTGGATCGACCTCATGGTACTTCTATACTTGCGTCTAAGATTCTCATGAGCCTCTTTCAAATCTTTTAATTCTTGTTTGGTTCTTCTCAGTTCTTTAGCAACTCTCATTTTAGGTCCATTAGCTTTTTTTCGGAAATTTATTCTGATAAACATTCTGTTTTGTAATTCAGCGTGTGCACTTTCATAGCCACTAGAGTCCAAAACATTTTCTTGAATTCTATTTTGTACATTTTGCTGCGCTTGAGCTCTCCTACGCTGTCTGTACAGTTTCAAATATTCTCTATTTTTTCTATTTCTTTCTGCTCTTTTTTCTTCTGATAGGAACTTGTTTTCTACATAGGTTCTTTGCCTTCTTTGTCTTTCTTTTGTCAGATACTCATCATTATTCTTTTCTTTAAGGCGTTGGCGATATGCCTTTTGAATCTCTGCTTGTGATTTCACCATACCTATAATAGAAACAATATGAAATGTTCGTTAAAATTTTGACATGTTCGTTACTACATTTTCACGAGTGTCAAACTTATCTAAATGAACATATTATAAAAGCTGTGTGCATGTTGCTGAAACATTTACCATTCTGTTAACAATTTTGACTTGGATTGAAATAATTTCTAAAATAAATTCAAGACTAGAAAAGAGTAAAAAGACTCGTAAGTATTGTCATACATATACAAACAGTTGAATGAATTATTGAATAGAAATTATTTTATTTTACGAGTACATAAATTTGTTGGTACACACTTGTATATGTTAAAAATATAATGAATTATATTATTTCAATGAACAAAACAACTTATTTGAAGTGCAAGTGTTTGTGTGGCCTTCAAAAGCCACTGAAATGTTCGTTACCTTTTAGTAACGAACATGTCATGATATTGACGTGCCATATGTAATGTACACGAGTAAACAATGAATAAGTTTCATGTATATAATAAATGTTCAATCCCATTTTATAATGTTAAGCAAATGAAATTTTCTCAAACAACACATTTAAGCGGAATTTGTGTTTAAAGAAAATGTACTCACCTCTCTATTGTTACTATTCTTCTAAATATTGAAAACGTGGCGACTGACCTTCATAGAAGCCATATTAGTTGTGATGTCATCAAGTATAGTGACGTCATATAGACTGCCAACTAAAACAATGCCCTACTGTCAAAATACACATTGTTTTCGTCTCACCTTCATTTCAGTAATGAACATGTCCATAACGAACACTTCAAATGCAGTATTTATTATAGTATATCTTTCAAAAATTTCAATTTGTGAGGATTTCAGCATGTTCATTCGGACTACCACGTCATATCATACATTTTAAAGTTAATAAACAACAAACAATTATGATGAATTTCAAGATATTTTATGTAACGAACATGTCATCTTAATGTCGTTTTTTAATAGACACAGTCAAATACACAATATACTGTCTAGAACATTGATTTCTTCTCTTCGGGTGAAATGTTATTAAATTCCGTTATGGTTTACTTCATCGCTGATAGCAGATATATACAAATTTCAAAGTAAGCCTGCCAAATAATGTCATGCTAAAGCTGCAACACGAACATTTCAAATAAAAACGTTTTCCTAAACCTAAACTCTTACTGACCTGCATTGGTAAAACACAATTCTAACCGGAATGGAGCCGAATTTTATTATGTACTACAATGTTCGGACATGTTAAATATACTGCAAAAGGTACATGCATTGTTGTATTTAACATTATACATTGATATGTAAACATTGACTGCGGGACGGCGACAGTAACGAACATGTCAAAATCTCACTTTGTGAACCAATTTTTTTCACAATTTGAGAGATATCCGTGTCTTTATCTATTATTTTGTAAACATAGACCAATATCATATTATATGACTGACAAACTTGACTTTATATACCAAAATAAAGTTATAAACGAATGAGTGACAACATTATACTTTTTAGGTTATTAGCTTTCACATGATTGATGATCAAGAAGAAATTTAAGGTATAGATCGGTCGTAAGTATTGAAGATACAAACAAATCGAAGGCATGTTTAATGAAAAGTGTCATGTTCAAGTAATATACTGTTTAAATTGAATCTAAGTATCTGGTTGTAAATTTATAAGAGAGTCAGTTTACACTTCATGGCAGGGTTCCCGCTGGCGATCGCCATTGTCGCCATTTGCGACAAAATCGCAAAAGTGGCGACAACTTTTCAAATTTGGCGAATTTATGGCGACAACGATTTTTTTCTAAAATATTTTCTTAAATGACGTAAGTGGTGACCATGCGGCCTGCATGATAATCGATTCTGTCACTGTCATAAATCAAGCGCATCTGCTGGTGCGACAACAAAAATTAATCCGATAATTAGGGCAAGCAGTCACGGCCCAGTCAACACCTCGCTAATTATTGCAGAATTTTATTGCTTTCACGGATAAACAATGACATCCTTTAACTGTTATGTCTCTTATTAGCAAACAATTTTAATATTTAGCTCAACAGCCTTGTTGTTGCATAATTATCGTGTTAGTTTTAAATATGCAAATCATAGAATTTTATGTTGTCGGAAAGTCACGTGATATGCAAATTTCGTAATGACGTTTACGCGCTAAAAATAGACTTGCTTTCGGTTTTGTCGCAATTGCTATAAATGCAGCATTCTAAGAGTTCAAAAAGTGTCAAAAAGATTAACAGAAATCAAATAAATAGGATTAAACCCCATTTGATAAGGCTCCTAATATGTTGGCTGGAGTAAAGAGTAGGTAGACAAATTTCTATTAGGAAAGTTATGGCCCTAGTTTGACAATGTATATTTCTTTGAGTTTCCATTTATTTTAAATTTATCTCATAATTTCACAAATGTATTCTTTTATTGTATGCAGGCATTAGACTGAAATCAACATATTGATGTTTATGTCACATTTTTTGCAATATTTTTTTATTTATATACTAGTCCATATATACAATGAATTTTGTCAACAGAATAACAATTTGCTATTAATATCTTGTGCTTCATGTACAACAAAATGTTATGTTTTTGCACGACAATGTGCTAATTAAATGCAATTTAAGGCTCTTAAAATGCTTAAACCCCATGAGCTTCAGGGGGCTTCGCCCCCACAAGGGCGCTGCCCTGGACCCGTAAGGGGGCCTATCGCGGCCCCCTTAACCCCCCGCGAAAAAGTGGCGACAACTTTTTAGAACCCAGGGGGAACCCTGCATGGCAACATATAGCAGCAATTGGAAAAAGGCAAAACACATATTCAGCAATGACCTTGCAGTTGTTATTAATAGCTTAAAGGAGGAGATCCTGTTAAACAGATGAAAATATCATGAAAATACCGTAAATGACTGGGTATAAGACAGTAGGGGGTATTAGACGCAGGGAAAAAAATCTGTGAAAAGTTCAAGAAAAAAACTTTTAATCTATGTTTTTGGTAAAAAGACGCATAGGAAAGATGTCAAAAACGTCTGTCAATTTCGGCCACCATGTTTGTTGACAGTGACGAAAAATATTTTTTTCGTGAAAATGGCGACGGTTATCTTTAAAACCATACAATGATAAACTGTCGAGAATGAAAAGTTTAGTCATGCAAAAACTTTATATTGTATGGGTTTGTTCTCAAAATGTCAACACCTACAGAAAAGAATAAAGAATGTGACAAAGTGCGAAAAAACAAGACCATAATCGCAACAGTTTGTAGTATGTTAAAAAGGTTAAAGGCAGTCGAGTTTTTCACACCTTCTCTTACAACTGATAAAAAATATTTTGACAGTGCCCAACTTTGCTTTTTTATATGCAAGTTTAATTATTGTTCAATTCAATCTTTTATTCAAAATAATATTGAATAACTTTAATCGAAAAATATTTTTGTTTAAATTATAAACGTCTTACGATATACTGTATCCCGATCTTCAACTGCCATTTTAACTCGTATATATACTCGATCAATATGACGCGAGTAACATCCCTTTCTACATGAATCTAAACAAACTCTCGGCTTGAAATTGACCTCAGAAGAAAAGTTAAAAAAGTTGTAACTGGGTATTATACGCAGGCATTTTTTTGCATCGAAATCTGAGGGAAAAAAGGGTGTCTAATACCAAGTCATTTACGGTAGCTCTTTTAATGCATTAAGCTAATATGAACATGTTAACTGCTCACTACATAAACAAAACATCAACTAGACACTTCAAAAAAATATGTCAAAATTTAAACACTTCTTCTGGTAGTTATAACACCAGGCTGTAAATAAGCACTATACACCTAGTTTGCCTCACCATCAACATGTATTTCACCAAGAAATTAGATCACAAGTTGACCTTCACATTAACATTTACTGTTGCTGCATGATATGACTGAGATCCATCACAACATAAATGTCTTCCTCAAATACATATTTTTTCCCGCAAAAATATCATATAAATATGACATCAGGTAAAACACAATATATAATTTATAGTCGAGTAATAATATTTCATTGCCAATTGTCAGGAAAAGGCAAATTCTGTTGTTTTTTATCAATCAAGCATGCACTTCTTTATTTCAATTATAAATTATATTATTTCAAACTATTCACTGCATTTATAATCACTGGCAATAATTAAAAGAATCAATTTAACAAAATAAAATATAACACGGGATAATGGGATAACGTACTTTCAGTTTTGCATTGGGGATTGTGTGTCCGGTAGGAAACCAGTTGTTTATTACTTTTTTTTAATATATAAAACAGAATCCAGTGGATGAGTTCAAGAACATGAAAATAACCAGAGAGATGGCCTTGTTATTGTCATATACAAAAACATCACATTTTTTTATATTTATGCCTCAGATTTTTCCCCTTCTGAATAACTATAACATAATCACATCATTACTCTTGGTAATCAGAGTTATTTCAATCCCTGTTTATTCTAGGATTTTTTTCTGTTCATGATAGTTTAATTAAGGACAGTAAAACTCCATTATTTACAAACTAGGGATGAAAGTCCTTGATGGAATGAATTTAAAGTTAAGCTTCTTCTATAAGGTGGTGGAAGTAGCTTCATTATAGTGGAGTTAAGTAGTCAAGTAAAGGTCAATCTCTAGAAAAGCCTTCAAAGGAACACAATCACAGACAAGAACTGTTACTTGCACTACAGAATGTCTCGAAGTCTGAAAAGCAATCATAAAACACTGCTAAGCTACTTTTTATTGATCAGAGAGCATCCTTTCATATTATGACTGAAGGAATTCCCGTAAACTTGTAATATTTATAACACATCTGTTGTCTTTAGTGAAAAATCAGAAAAAAACATCTCAATGTATTCTTAATGGAGACGATTGTGGATTTTGTTGATATTAAGTGATAGTGTTCAAATTTAAAAGACAAGAGAGATTCCAATTTGAGTCACTCAAAAGCCAAAAATGTAACAATAATCATTAAACAAATAATAGTTTAACTGATAGCAGTGTATGCGAAGCAAGCCAGACGATCAGACATTGATGGTGAATTTTCAATTTGTCACACAATACTGCCAATTTTTTATGCTGTATCAATTGGGCAAAGATTAAGTAACCAGAATTTTTTTACCCTGGGAACAACTTTTTCAGATAGTAGGTAACTTGGTATTTTATCACATGCTTATCCTTGTTTTCCGTGTAAGATACCCAAATATAAAATAAAATTAAAATTGTAACCAAACATTTTTTACCCTGGGAACAAGTATTTTGGATAGCAACTTGTTTTTTGTATTGTATGCAATCTTTTGTGCTTTATTAATTAAAAAAAAAAGACAAAGATGATGAAGTCTCTAGAGTAAGTTTATTTCTGTGTTAAACCTTATTTTGTCCTTCGTGACATAAAATTGTCCTGTGAATGTTACAAAGATGTCAGATAAAATGTCCGGTGTGCTCAAACTGTGATAGTAATATATTGAGTCAAATACTTCCAGCAAGGCTATTCTGAACAGCCTGGTTTTAGGCACTCTTCAGTTATTGCATCATATGTTTTTTTCCCATTGACAAAGTTGAATGACTCCAAGGAGAATGGCCAAACTCAAAAACAAGCAAAAGATAACACTGACTAAAAATTTAACTGCTGACCAAGTAACTTGGGACTAATGGAAGTTTAAAATATCATATCAGATTAACTTAACTGTATCCAGAGAGCTGACATTAAAATCAATGGTTCACCTGGCTGTCTCTATTTATAAATTAAAAGTATATTCACAGCAAAGTTCTTTATAATAAAGCTTGTGACCCATTAAGACCATAAAAAATAAAATATATAGTCTATAATAATATGCTTCATATAGAAAAAATTGTGAGTGTCTACATAGACATGAGCCTGTATAATGAGCTACATACTCAGCGGGGAGCTTCGGGGCACTGTCCTCTTGGCCTGGAATATCCACGTGGATGAAGGCACATCGGCTGGTGATGTTCACCATCGACTCATGCTGCAGGAATGGCTCCCAGCTCTTGTCTGAAACAAAGAACCTTATGGTGAGGTTGAATTTAACCTGTATCTCTTTCTGATTTAGGGCTCCTCAGACTGGTTGGGAATATCTTATATTAATGAATTATTAAATAAATATAATAAAGTTTTACATCAAAGTAATTATGTTGCTTCATGGTCTCCACGATAAAGTAACACAAATGTCATTGGAAAATACAGAGAAAAGACATCAAGGTAATCTGTCTATGACAGCCATATACACTACGGTGTCTTTACTCTTCCAAAGACTGTCAGACAGAAATAAAAAGAATTGGTTCCATTTAAGACATTAGTCATGTATACACAAAAAGCCTGAATTGAGTTTGAAGTGTGAATGTATGTCTGTAACCTTTAGCAAAATGAGGTCTTACATCTTCAAGTAGAGGAAGGGGAAATTGTTAAGGGCTGTCTTTTGACAAATTTTATGGCTGAAAGAAGTCCCCATTCCCCGAGCCAAGGAATATACATGTCCCCCCAAACTTCAATTTAACTTCTCCTCCAGAATCTCAAAAAAGGATCATAAAAATTTCTTCATTTATAATTGAAGCTACATGGTTGTTGTGAATACACCAATTTGCATTTAAATGTTGTTTTTGTTTGATTCTATCAACTTGCAAAATTCCCTTATATATATAGCAAAAAAACAACGCCAAATTCCCCATCGGCCCAGTTCTCCAAAAGACCACTTCTAAAAGTGGTTAACATGTCAAAAACTAGGTCACTAGGTCAAATCTTAAAAAAAAAACGTTGAAAATTACTTTTAAAGAGACATTCATATTATTTCGTTCAATAATCATTAATGGGAATGTTTTCCTTCATGAACTTTTGCACAAATTTAAAACTGGGTCACATGTGATTAAAAAAAAAGTTCACTAACTCAAATCTTAAGATTTTTTTGTGGTCTGGAGCCATATCATGGTAATTATTGGTCAGAATTTATTAAAAATTCGACAGAATGTTCCAATGGAATCTGACAACAAATCTCAAAAAAAACAAAGTGGGTAACATTGGGTCGAAAACAAGGTCACTAGGTCAAACCTTAGAAGAATCTTTGGGAACATACTAGAGGCAATTACTTATATATCTAGTCCAATTCTTATTAAAACTGGGTTACCCGAGGTCAGAAACTATGTCACTATAGGCCAAATTTAAAAAAAAAAATCATTTCCAGAACCAAATAGTTTTATTGTTGGTCAGACAGATTTTTGCCTCAATTAAATCTTGGATTTGTTTGAAACTAGGTCCAGGGCTTTTTCTGCCCATTTGGGAAAAAAAAACACTAGACATTTTGGGAAAATTTAATTTTGCGTCATGAAAATGCCGAAATTGGGAAATTTTACAGTTAAAAGAAAAAGCTGTCTAGTCTCCTGCGAATTAGGAAATGATTTAATAGAAGTTTATTTTCACTTTAAAGACCCCAAAAATATAAATCCTTGGGGTGTAAATATCTATTGCAATAAATCATGACAGATAATATTTCATACTGATCTCTGAATGTGATGAATTTTTTTTTTTTTTTGTTGGGATTTTTTTCTAAAGATTGGAAAAAAATATCATATATTTTGCTTTGGGAATGGGTCCGATAGTCGGACCTGTGGGTATTATAGAAAAAGCCCTGAGGTCACATAATAGATCAAAAACTATAGGTCATCTTAAAAAACAAACTTGTTTTTCATAATTTCATTGAAGCCAAAATTTGCAATACTTTTTCCTTGTAGGTAAAGCACCCCTTTGTCAGATTTTGGAAGATGGAATAAATGTGATTTAAGAAATAATGCATTAATTAGTGATGTATGCACACAGGTTTTATGAAAGTTGAGACAAACATTTTAAAATTTGAACTTCTAATGATCAAGTTCAAAGTTTTCAGGAGTCTGTTGACTTAGATTGATTGATACACCACCCGAAATCCCACAAGAGCATTAATTACTAGTCATGAGTATAGATCTACCTCTGAAGTTTCATGGTAAGTTTCAAGTAAAACTGTTCTGCAGTTAATGAGCGGACAAAGTTTTTATAAGACTGTTTCAAACTGTAAACTTTGACCTACTGACCTCAAAAACAATATGGTCATGTACTATCTAAGGTCAAACCATTTATAATATTGTGTGGACAAGATTTGGTCAACTGATCTATAAACTAACCAACCTTCCATTGGACTGACTGTTTTTTGCAAACATTTTGAAAGTACTAATTTGAACTTTATTTCATGTTCTACTCTGATATGAAGATGAACAGAAATGGTTGTTACTGTTGCTCAGCATTTTATTTCTGATAATATTTGCCAGCAAACTGCCCTACAATCTTTCCTCACTGGTACTCAAGGAAAATATTTACAGAAAACCCATTTTCCAATAACCCTTAAAACTCCACTTAAAAGGCTGCACTAACATGTTTGAAACTGACCATGAGTTACAAGAGATCAATACGTTTTCCTATTGTCGCTCCAATCATTTGATTGATCTTGAGGCTTGCTTTAAAGACTGAGTAATACAGTTAATTCCGAGACAGAAATTTTCAAAATAATACAAGAGCATTATAAGAATACTTGACTGTAAATGAAAACCAATCAATCTACTAAAAAGCTATAAAATCCCAAAATGAAATCCTGTTTGACGACACTATGCTGACGACTGACTCTAGAAAGACAAAAAAAAAGTTGTTCTTTGATAACATCTAATAACGGTTTGAAAGAATGTATTATTCGTAAAGCAGATGGTTTACATTCATATTTACAAGGTCTGAGTAATAAGACTCCTTAAACCATTCCTAACAGAAGCAACAATAATAGGACATTACCCATACATAAACAGATTTATAACCTTTGTATGGTTTGTTTACAATCCATATTCAGAACACCGCCATGCCATGACCTGAAATAACCCTTTCCTTATTCTGCAGGTAAACATGACCTCTCAACAAGTACCTGATACAACAGTTGGTATACACAACAGGTCAGCGACCGATAACACCTTCTCAATGAATGATTAATGATTATCACTCCAGACAGAAATACTCACGATTGCATCCTAAGTCATGGACTGTCAGAATTGTGAAGTGGCTATGTTTAAGGTCCCCCTAAAAAGCATAAATATCAAAATTATTTCTTAAACAAAACATTTAAATAGTTCGTTATTTGAATATATTTAAAAACATGGAACAAAGAACATAAAAGGTATGGTAATGTAACTTCAACATATGGCAGGACACATATGATGACCTGGATCACATTGAGATTAGAAATCTAACAGAGACCATGATCATAACAATACAAACACATCAAAAAACAAAGAAACATCTTTCATAAATGATAAGTGACAAGACTTCACTTTAACTACTGATTATTAGAGCAGCAAGAGCTAACTTCAGGTGATATCATAAACTATGATAAATGAAGATTATACACAGACAATGTAAGCTTCATGAAGGTACATGTACATTGACCAGAGCTGTCTTTCTACATTTTGAGAATTGGGTTCGGGCCGTCAGAAAGGGGGAAAATTAGCGTTTTCAAATTTTGCTAAAAAGGGAATTTTTTCAACTTGACAGAAATAAGCCATTTTAATGTGGATTGATGTAATATTCATGTATCAAAGCACAGTATGCAATGTTACTTGTGAATAATAATCTTCTATTTACATTTGACTTGCAATCATTCTTTAAAAGTTAATTTCTTGAGATTATGGAGAGGAATTCTAATCAACATTTTGGGGAATAAGTCCTTGGCTTGGGATATGGGTCATTAATTGGGCCAAAAATTCGTTGAAAGACAGCCCTGTTGACAGTAACTTGCATGAAAAAAATCGTACCTCCAGCTATTAATGCATAACTCTTACATTAGTTTTGAACATAATCAGACAATTTAATAAGAATATTTCTTCTTGTTATAGGTAAATTCAAAAAGGATTCTTTATCTGCAGAATTAAGAAGTTGACTAAAATTAACTTGCCCTTTAATTATTCACCTATAAGATATTAAAACTATTCAATATTAGCATACAGGAAATTTTGTCGCATTGATGTGACAAGTCATGGATTCGCTTTTAAGCTCTCAACATGTTTACCTAATGATTTATTTGGTGCATTGGATTCAACTGACCTACTTTTTAATTAAACTCAGTCAGAACACCTTAGAGTTTAACAGCTCGCTCACCACAAATCGTTCACTCAACGGGACTCTGTTTACTGTAGATTCAGGTTTAACAATTAATAATCTTGTAAGAAGGGCTGTTCAAGGCCAATGATATGGAAATTGCTATCTCTCAATTATGGCAATTTTATAGCTTTATCTTTGAACTCTTTCATTGAACAGACATTTCCCCATAGGACATCCACAAACACATTAAGTCATCCTATCATATAATATTAAACATGTGGTCCAACTCCTTATCATCATCTACAGCGTTTGATAAGAATGGTGTTCCTAGATCCTAAAGACACCAAAAAGCATAGCGGGTCACACCTTGCAGAACCTCCAGGTAAGGTGCCCCAACTTTTTTTAAAAAGAAAATTAGATTTGAACCAACTATTCATCTTCATTTCAAGCAGATATTAATAGGTGAAAGACACTTAAAAACTAAAGAATCAACAATTTTATTTTTTTTATCTGAAATTCTTAGTAAAACAGACAAAGACGGCTTAACCTCCTGCTTCTTGTCTTACACATCCATTGATACCTTACTTTATATGTCTTCCTTAAAATATTCAAAATAATGTTTTGCTTTTTGTTTGTTTTGACATATTTTATTTAATTTTGGTCCTCTGATTTATGTGTGTCATTTTATTTTCATCATACCTGGTACATGTATATTTTGTCATGTTTTTTAATTGTTACAGTGGACCCATAGAAGATTTATTCTGACTACCCAAATGTTATTTACTTGAAATACTATTGTTATTTATATTTTTATTATAATAACATCATTAATATCATTACTTATTATACATGTAGTTTTCACTGACATAAAATGTGTAACGGCACAACCATGACATTGTCTATTATAAATGTACATGACATTAAATGAAATGTATCAATTCCACTATCATCTCATGAACATCCTTTTAACTCAAATTAATCAAAGTTAGCCAGCAAACAGCAAACATATTTTACGTAAATTGATTTAAAATTATATTACCTAAAAAAATCCTACTTCCTACATTTTGAATAAAAAAGTTAATTTAAAATTTATTTCCTCATACATATTTGGTTATTCAGCAGTATTGAATATTGAAAAAAAATTCCTTAAAGCAATGGTTCACAATACTACTTACTAGAATAAACACACTTCGAATTGCGTACAATATTTTTTTTATGTCAATGACATAAGCATCATAAAAAATGTTGCTGATGCTGACTCAAGGACAAATTATACAAGCAGTCTTAGCTTCAATTGGAATAAATACCTGAATGTAAACGTTGAATTTGCTGACCCTTGGGGCCGAGATCTCTCTGTGCTGAAAGGGAAAAAATCATGACAGTGTCCAGTTCAGTAGTAAGGTTGGTAAATAAAACGATGCTGCTGAGTCGGGAAGCCTCCAGCCTCCACATAAAGTGGTAATAAACAAACGACTGTCACGTAAAGACAGCACGTACTACCATGATTGTTTAAATACAATATAGCGCTGTTAAACTTAATCCATGTCCTCACCTCTTCACTTTGCCCTGACATATTTTAAGCTTTATCGAATCTAACGGCTAAATTTCCAGTTATATTCAACAACACCGCGTCTGTAGGTAAACCTCGTCAATTTTCGGCTATTTCCGTCGTATTCCGTGAGTACTCGCAAGTCAGAGAAAATACTTTTCTAATGAAAAATATTTTTTCAAAACAAAAGTAATTTTCGATTTCTTACAATAATGTTATCAGATTAATTTGTACTTTTTGGGTATATTAATTAACATTAAAAAAAGTTTCTGATTTCCCACAGTGCTCCAGTCATCATGGTGGATAGAGAAAATTAGTTTTTGTAAACAAGTAAATATTATTTATTTTATTCGTGTTATATGGGACTAAAAAGCATACTATTTATAATTTGAATACTTATGAACATGTGCTTGTATCTGACAGTAAAATCAATAACATATCGTGCAGGTGTTCAATGTAATGAACGGAAACGGATTGCAATTTGGTTAATCTCCATGGAAACAAAGATGGCTGCGCCCATAAGATTGTTAACAATTTGACAAAATTGGTCTTATTCTTATCACATATTTGTCTTTAAAGAAAGTTAAACTGTGTAAATGTATGTGCTGATTTTCCTGTTCGTTTTTAGTGTGTTTGTTTGAGTTTGTTTTTTTCATTTCTCGATTTTAAAGCAAATAAAAATTATTCTGTTTAGCCAGTCAAAATATTTGTTTGATAGTCTGCAGTATACAGCTGTTCCCGCTGATAAAAAAATGTACTACAGTGGAAATGGTTTCCTATTTGTGTGGAAGATATTCACAGCAACCAATTTCAGTAGGATGGTGGGCTAGTGTTCCAATAGTCCATAAAAACAGCCGCTTCAGAGTCTTTGACCATTTTTGCTTTGGCGACTCTATGCGTCCATAACCCACTTGTTTTCCTAGCCAAGAATGACAGATCCCAGTGCTAAGTATATTGAGCGGAAAGGTAATGGGCACCTGCTAGATGGTTTCAAAATGGCGATGCTTTATTGACGGTGTCAATCTAAATTAAACTAATTATTTGTGTTTTATAAAACACTTAAGTGCAATAAGAAAAAAGGTATTGACTAAAATAATTAAAGTGTAACTTTTGTGTTTTAATTTAACAGTGAAGTGTTAAGTATTGTGGAGTAATAGTTAAAGAATGTATTTTACATTGGTACTGCTCAGTTGACTTGTGGCGTTTAGGGAACAAAATAAATATCCAAATGTTAAAGAAGTTCCCTAAACATGCATTATTGTGGCTAGTGCTCCAATGGTCATGTGTTCTTCTTGTATTTGAAATAAGTCATAAAATATTGTAGATAACTTCTTCAGCTGTTTGGACAAAAATGTATTTGTAGGGATGACTAAACTGGATGTGCCCATATTTGTCTGCATTTATGAATAATAAAAGAAATAAATGGATGCGTTAGGTCCCTTGAACACACTTCTTAATTTCTTATTGACATTCTACCTGATATCAAAGTGTTAAAATTCCTAAGTTATTATAGTTCTGTTCAATTCACCTAATACAATAAACATTTGAATGAATTGAAATGTTGACAACTGTGGTTGGAATGTTGACAGACTACATGACAATTATGAAATGTGTTTATAAAGAATAACCTTCATTTATATAAATGATAAATTTTATATGTGTATTTGAAAATATTCAAAAATATTGTACATTTGATTACTTCAAAATTGTTGCTAAAAGACTTTTAACTAATAATAATTCTTCAAACCAGTTTCACAGTACCTTAAATGACTTGTTATAAGACGCAAGCAAACAAATCTGTCAAAAAACCTTTTAATCAATGTTATGGGTTATAGGACGCATTGAAAACATGTTAAAATCGCCTTCCACCATTGGCCACCATGTTTGTTGACAGTGACGATTTTTTTTCGTGAAAATGGCAATGGTTATTTTAAACCATGCAATATGTTAGCTTCATGGTGTACTGGGGACACGCTGTATGTTTGCTGTGCTCTTCAGCTGATGATAGCTAGCTTTTATCATGCTGTGTATTATGTTCGAACTTTCCCCATTATGGGAAGCATGTAAGATAGGCACTGAATGTTCTGTTTGTGACAATTTGTAAGTGGATGGCACCTTTTATGGCAATTTGTAAGATTTCTTTCTGACGGTGTATCGTGAACGATAACTAGTCGGTAATGAAAAGTAAGTGTTCTCAAAATGTCGACACCTACAGGACATTGCCACACAAAAATAAAAATTTAGAATAGCGTTTTATGAAACACCATATCCCAATCTTCAACTGCCATTTTAATCTGTATAAACTCAATCGAGATGATGTTGGTGACATCCCTTTCCACATTAATCTAAACAAAATAGTTTTTCACCATTTACTTCTCTGAAGAGCCAATTTCGGCCTGAAATCGAACTCAGAAAAGAATGTCAAAAGCGTGTTACCTTTTGTAAGACGAAGGCATGTTTTAAAATCAAAATCTGAGGGAAAAAAGTGTGTCTTATAACCAGTCATTTAAGGTATACAGGAATGGTTATTAATTATATAACATACATGTATGATAGTTTACTCTTTACCAGCCTGAAACTGCCTGTTAGATTTCAATAACAAAAATCCTTGCAAGAGGAGCCTGTTTTACAAAAATCTCCAAGCATCTTTGTACACAAGGCAGGTCTCTTAATGTGATATTTCCTTAGACACTGTAAGTGAGCAGCTTAGATTTTTTCAGGAAACAATGGATCACAAGCTACTTCTAGATCACTGTGTTGGTGTGTTGGACACCTTCAATCAAGAAATCCACTCTGTAGATGACCATGTAAACCAGTATCTTAAGGACTATGGGGTGAGTCTATTGATTAGTAAGATACAGATACAGTCTGTAACCAGTGTTAACATGATATTTGTGTTTTCACTTTGACTACAAAATTTTACAAAGCGTAAGACGGTAGATTTACTAAAATATTTAAATGCTTTTGTTCAAGTTTAGATCAAAAAATCGCTTAGGACCAAATGCTGTTATATTTTCTAACTGGTTTATGTTTTTTTCCTCATCTGTTTAGATTTATGATGAGGATGAGCAGACATTTATTGTTGAGGTATTTTCCGGATGTGTTCGCTACAGTAATGTCATGTCTGTTGTGGTCAACGGCTTCTATGCAAAAGATGGCAAAACAGCATTACGTTCACAACAGAACTTGTACACAGGTAAAGGAAGTCTCACCATTCTAAGTAAGACAGTCAGACTTTCCTGTCTAGAGCATATTGTTAAATGATGTTGTACTAACTTTTTAATTCAAATTTGTTGTTATCTGGAATGTTTAACAGAAGTTAATTAATTATTTGAAAATATTAATTAAAAAATATATTTGCAAAACAATGTACTAAATACTAATCAGTACTTAACTATATGAACCTGTTTTAATTTTATCTTCTACAAAATTCATCATACAGATATTAGTCAGTTTATTTTTAAAAATTATTATTAATTATTATATACCGTTTAAAAGAACAAATATGTCTTTTTCAGTGTTAGCATATCTTGCCTTGTTTCGACTAGATGAACTCGGGATGGCAAACTTAAGACAGTTTGTCAGGTCACAGGATATTAACAAAATGTTCAAGGTACAGAATTTTACAACATTGATATTCAATGTATGAATATACCTTTTGAAAATTGGTTACAGATTTACTGGATTTTGTTAACATCTTAACATTGTTGTGTCAGTATGTTTTTTTTGTAAAAAAAATCTAGAAAAAAAAGACAAATGTTGGTATTTTCTTGAGGGGCTCTAGTGTCATGTATGATTTAATTCATGTTAACTTTCTGTTATATAATTTATTATGATTCAGAGTATCATACTATACAATTTGTGATATTGGTTATTTTGTTGTAACATGTACTGTTGTACTATGAATTATTGACAGTACATACACGAATAAAACTACTACCAGTTGTGTGGTTGATTTCCAGTTTCTCCAGTTCTTCTTCAATGAGAAAAGTGTAACGAGCTGGATGAAGGACACATGGCAGAAGTATTATGAACACACATTTGTACAGACAAAGCTTGTATCACCACTACGCAGGTACAAAACCACCATTATACAGGTGCAAAACCACCATAAATAGGTACAAAACACTATAATACAGGTACAAAACCATCATTACACAGATACAAAACCACCATAGTACAGCTAAGTTTTTGAATCAGGGTAATTATTTGTTAACACTTTATAGTGTAAATAATGAAGCTTGGCATTATAACAAACAGTAGGTATGCATTGATGTCTACAGACATTTATGAATTTGTTGCTCAATACTTTGCATTTTACATTAAATATTGTTAATTCATAACAAATCTTCCATTTATTCAGTCATCATAATTAGAATTTATATCTATAAGATATCTGGATCCTCGCATTACTATTTGGCTTTTTGAAAATGATTTCCAGCCAATGATGTTCTCCCTGAAGTACACTGTGAGTGAAGCTGATTTTTCATGGCCTAAGACAATACTGTTTTAACATCTTATGTACCACCAAGTAATGCAGTTGGAACAGCATTAAAAATAGTTTCACATTACAGGTGGCTTCCGGAGCTTGAAGAGATGGTTGGACAGATGCGTGAAAAGATTGACAACATCACAAAGCCCCGCCGCAAGGCTCTCACCACCACAGGTAATACTCTCTCAAGTTCACCATAATTCATTGCTCTGCCTCCTTGGAAAATGTGTCTTGACATTTGATACTATGTTTCCATAGTTCAAAATGTTTTAATACTATATATCTAACATTTAAATTGTATCTGTTTGAATAAAAAGTGTTTGGTTATCATTCAGTTAAGCAAAGTTGTCAACAAAAGTTAAATGTAAAGAGCTATCAGTTACAAATATGAGTTAATGCATTGTGTGAACTAGATTTAAACCTTATTGTAATTTAATAATTAGGCTCAAAACTGCACTGTTTTCTGTTCCAGAGATCAAACCTTTCAAAATCACACAGCCAAGACCAAAGAGTGTCCCTGTCCCAGAACCGGTAAGTAACGAAGCCATTATCAAACTCAACATCAATTTTAATTTCTAAAATATGTCATTTTACATAGAATGTTTAGTGCCATTGCTTGTTTGCCCTGATGATGTATAAGATATATGCCACAATATACAGATAGTACATATGAAAGGAAAGGTTACTTTAAGTAACTATTATTTAAATAATTTCATTGACATGTTTATCTAACCTTTCTCTTCCGAATCATTATTGAAATAAAAATCTTAGATAAATTATTAAATGATATGTTTTACAGATTATAAAAGAGGAGGTACTTATATTAGAATTTATGTTGTCCTCACATAATTTAGTTGTAAAGCACAACAAGACATAGATTGTTATGAAAGTTATTTTCATGCCAGATTTATAAATTTGTGGTTTGTTGTATATTTTCTCTCAATGCAATATAGTTATAGAGGTTAAGCAAATGAATGAGAGTTCCTCACAGAGTTGATTATTTCTCAAAAAAGTTTGAATTCACCATCAGCATGATTAGTTTTCTCTTTATAAACAATATTCTACAGGCATGCTGCTGAAAAATAAGATATTTACATGACAACTGTTTACATTGTAAAAAAGTTGTTATCTTGTTTTGTGTACACACACTTGTACCTGTTTTGTTTTATAAATCAGTCCGCCAAATTTCATTTACATTTCTTTGTCATTTTGAATTTGATGCTGATGTGCAATATACCCTGTAGTTGGCTTACCAAATATAACAATAAATTTCTCACATGCTTAAAGACCCTTTCCCAGCAGTTGAGTGTTGATTGCAGATTCCCAAGTTGGAGCGTAGTCGCCCCCCTCCGGAGACACTGTACAAACAACCATCTGAACTAGGGAAGATTGAACAGGTCCGCCAAGCAAACAGGCGCAGGGCTGAGGTCAGTAGGGTACTGGGAACATTCTCAATAAGAATCTTTAATGCAGTTTCGTATATGAAATATTTTCAACAGTATTTATAAACTGCGCTGCTGTTAATCTCTCCTAAGAATGAAAAGGGCTTCTAGAATGTTTGACGAAACAGCCTCCTGGTTCTTAGGGAACCTGGGACTGTTCTCAATGCATTTCTGAAATTTAAAATGGTCAATATTTCTCAAACAAACAAGACAAATCAGATATTTTACCAAAAGCTATAGTATTTTTTTAGTCAGTTAAAACCACATCGCACCAAGAACTGTCTACAATTATCATAATGCAGTTTAGGATATTATTTAATGTCAATTGCATGGGAAGGCCAAAAAATTTAAGTGCCTTATAAATATGACCATTTAAGGAAAGAAATTGCGGGGTTGATGTCATTATCGGGATATGAACGCAATTGGGCTGGTCAATGTGTGTGGAGTCCGAAGGTACTTTGACCAGCCCAATTGCGTCCATATCCCCGATAATGACATCAATCCCTCATTACTTATATTTACACCAATAATTTATAATTTCATTCAATAATTGTTAAAAAAAATACTTCATTTCATTTAAGAAAACCTTTCAGTAATCCTTTCTTACCCATTCTGTAAATAGAACGATCCGACTGTAACCGGAAACAGTTTTTTCAAATCACATCACAATAACGCGGGAAAAGATCAACCACTTGAAATCACTTTTAAACGTAAAATTGAAATACTCACGGCAACAAATTATTTCAAATATAATAAATAAACACTTTTTAAAATGTTGACCTATAAATTACAGGACCTGCTGTCATAATACAGTAGAAACTCACTAAACCGGACATGGTCCGGACTGGGCAAAATTTCCGGTTTAGTGAGGATTCCGGTTTAGTGAATATTTGATGTACGGAGAAAGTTTACTCATAATATTAACTGAGTTAACCTTTAAAGGGAAGTTGAAAACTGGAATAAAATGAAAACACATAAAGATAAACATAATTAAACATTTCTGCGTTTTTATTATCATCTTTTTTTCCAAGTCTTAAAATAAAACAACTGGCGAAAATGACCACTTCATCACCAATCAAAGTTCTTGATTTGAGTAACAAACAAACAAATTGTCCAATTGTCTGTAATTTAATGCTTGTTAAGTATGTTTGATAGTTTAATTAATGCACCGCTCTAATTTGATTCAATCATAGAAGTCTTTAGATAAAACAACTCTCCAAAATGATCACTTAATAACCGTTTCTAGTTCTTTATTTTCTGCAATAAACAAATTAATGTTTCAATCAATTTTCTTTTCACAAGTTTGATTATCATGCGGAGGTCAATCATCATTATCGATTATCGAGTTAACACAACATCACAGGTGCAATATTTAACGACGCACCAGCTGTCAAAACAAAGTGACACGCGATTCGCAAATTCCTAATACACAAAATCATTTTGACATGTTGGAACAAATATATGTCCGGTTTTGTGAGGTAAAATTACGTTGACAACTAACAAATTTTCTCGATATTTTGTCCGGAATTCCGGGGTTCCGGTTTTGTGGAGTTCCGGTTTAGTGAGTTTCTACTGTACAAACAATAACAAGTTCAATATTTTTCATGTATATTGTTATGCGATGAATTGCAATCCGAGCATATCAGAAGATGTTGCGTTCATCGATTGATAAATGCATTTACCGAAAGGCAGTTCATTTAAGGAATGGAAGTTGAGGTGTAAATATTTATTATCCAACTATACACAGAACATCTGCTGGAAACCAGACTCAATGCTTAGCTACTCAGAACAAAAAAAAAAGAGGTTATGTCAATTTTTGCATTTTCCTACTTAAAAAATATTTTTTTAATATTCCGTCATGTAATAAAGGAAACAAATCCATTTTTTCATGCATTTTATAAATGCTTCAGGAACGACTAATGGATGCCTCAAGGAAGCAATTCGCCTGTGCCAACCCTGAAAAATCCCTGAAAACAAAAGAGAAAATACAGAGGATATTAGATGAGGCAGATCAGAAACTGGAGTTTGACAAACCCAAGACAAACAAAGCCCCATCCTTCCTGGTATGTTGTTAGTTTTTGCTAACATGTTGGAATGTTTGCAGTAAAAATATTTTTTTATCTTTTGAGTATTTAAAAAAAGGCAAACCTAATAGACAATTCCTGGATTTGGGGAAAACCATGCAGGGTTTTTGGTGGGCTTTTTATCATTCTGTTTTTGCTTTTAAGTATGTGTTTTCCTATCATAAATTCCACAGTTTTTATCAGATCTCTATGAAACTTGGACAGAATTTGGGTCAGCATAATATTCAGGACCAGTGCAAATATAGGTCATCTCATATAAAGCCAATATTTTGTGTTAAAGTTTCTTAATCCTTTCATAAATTTAATAGTGTTTATCCAATACTTTATGCTTCAGCTCAGGTCAAAAACTTGGTTGAACCATTGTGAATATTATAAGGTCAACAGCATTTACCTTTTCTTTACAAATCCTGCAGCAAAAACGCATCTGTCAAATAAAAAATCTGGCTTTAATAGGGTTTCCGCATTAACCATTAGTTATAACATTGAAATTGTGCATTTTAATTCCTGAAATTTCAATCCTTCGTTTTTTGGCCAATGTTGTTTTACTTATTTTATATCTTAAATATTTAATTTCTATATGTACTGTTATAGCACTAGCATGTTTTTTGTTTAACATTCAAACTTTGTCTTTCTGCTTAAAATGAATATGGACAGTTATTCAATATTCCTTGAAATCCTCTTTTAAAAACACATGTTGATATACTATATCACTGTATTATACCAGAATACACCTCGCTCTAATCGTTCCACGTCGTCACGGAAACATGTAAGTGGCTTTAACACAGCAGCATCTGGAAGTGTGTGCATTGTGTTCGCTTTACGGTTCAGAATTGTCAATGGAGGGCTTACTTTCAGCTTTATGCATCATCAATCTTTGCTTTTTTCAAGTGATATGGCATTGTGGAATGTTGGTGTGTGTTTTGTGTGTTTAATGAAACAATGAAGAAGGTTGTTGTTCACACTGTGATACATTTTCAGCATGTATTAAACAAGTCAGAAGTTCCTGGTCATCACAGTCTACAAATTTCTGTTTGCTTGCTTTTTCATCATTGTACTGATGGAGTTTCTAAACAGAAACTAGTGCAGGAGATGTTCTCATTGCTTCAGTCACTAGATGACATGTGTCTATATGTGCTTGCTATGTGTCAATGTTGGCTGCTGTTGATTGCAACATTATCAAAAAATGCTTTTAGGCCAAAGAATAAATAGTGCTTTATTAAAAAAAAAAAATTCTGTAAGAAAATATGAAAAACATGTTTATATAATAATAAAATAAATGCAATTTAAACTCATCTAATACTATTCTATTCAATCTTTGTGAAGATGGAAATTGAATGATTGAAGTCAGCAATGAACATTGCACACTCATGGAATCAATGATCGTTTAAAAATAGAAACAGGGTAGAACAAGAGTACAAATTATGTTTTATTCAGCTAAATATCTCAAGCTTATCTTTGAAAAATTACTTCAAAATAAATAACAAAAAACACCTTAAGAATTTGCTTTTTAATGTTCATCCATTTTTCAATTTGCTTATAAACATTTAAAAGTATTTTTTACTGGTTACAGGTATTCTTTTTAGATTAGTTTAATTTTAAAAAATAAGCTTTTTTTCATAGTATAATATTTTAATCGAAAT
Organism: Mya arenaria; assembly: GCF_026914265.1. Taxonomy (NCBI): domain Eukaryota; kingdom Metazoa; phylum Mollusca; class Bivalvia; order Myida; family Myidae; genus Mya; species Mya arenaria. The sequence continues at coordinate 65,553,572 of NC_069133.1, read as the reverse complement.
ATTTTACCAGTAATCAAAATGGCGTGGGCAATTGTTTGAGATGATTGATAATGATATTAGACTGATTTTCTACATGTAGTATCCGGCACTCTTTGTTCATAATATTTAAATATACATTTTTATGTTTAACAGAGCCAGGAGGTACCAGTTAAGATGACGGCAGCAGCCATTCTCAGAGAAGGCTTCCTCTACCAGCAGCGAGAGGCAGAGGAGATCAAGAAGTAAAAAAATTCTCACAGCATCAGTCATACTTTTCTGCTAGTCTTTTCTTTCAAACAAATTAAAAAAAAGCAGTCCATGTTTTGTCATAGCCTACTTAAAGAGTGTAGAATTATCAATATGATAAATGGTAAACAAGGAGAATTATCAGTATTATTTTAGTAAATATTATTTTTGAAAGTTTGTTTAAGATTTCGCCTATCATAAGGGTAGCAACCCCTTTCCCCTAAAGATGGTGAGGGCTGTGTCCTCAAAGTAAATTATTTACACCACAGGCTGGAGAACCTGGAGGCTGGGGCGAAGGACAAGTCAGACTTTGAGAAATGGCAGACAGAGATGCGACGTAAGGATACAGAGCTGGACCTCGCAGAGATTGAGCGAAGGAGACTCGAGGGAAAGATCAGTCATGAGGAAGCAATACTGGCGCGACAAAACATCGTACAGGAGAACAGGCAGAGGGTCACCGAGATGAAGGAAGAGGTTGGTAGTGCTAGTGATTGCAAACACCATTTTGAAATCAATAAATGTTGCTTTAACAAAACAGTAACACTGTTATTTAGTTGATCATGCTAGGAATAAGCTTTCAAACAATTACATTAAATAATAAATAAGAGTAGCATTATGGAAATCTGCCTAACTGCTGTCTCTAACATGGAATTTGAATGTCTACCTTTCAGACCGAAAAGATGTTTGAACGATATTTGGAAGAAAAATTCAAGGAAGAACAACAGATGAAGTAAGTGTTATTTAACATTAGTTGTAATACATATATTGTTTCAGCCTTACTGTGTTGCTATAATCATGTTGACATGTAGAATGAATGCAAATTGCAAGTTTAATAATGAATGCAAATTTTCAATATTAAAACAGGATTGACATTATGTTGCCATGAGATACTTGGCATGACATGATATTCCCAAAATTTAAGAATTATCATAATGCTCTTTTTTTAAATTAATAAAGCACCACATTGAATGAGAACTCATATTGAATGTACATATTTTTCTTACAGGCAATTAGTGGAAGATACCATGAAAGGGCATAAAAATGCAAAAGAAGCCAAGAAAAAGTTGATGGAGTACAAACAAAAAATAGGTAACATTCTTTTTCAAAACCCGGTAACGTTGTTTGCAAAACAAATCGAACCTTGACTTGCAGCATCCATATTGTGACAAAACAATTAATTAACTGAACCTTTATTCCATTTATCTTGAGAGAGCGCTTAAATTAAGTTCAGTTTAAAATTCTCATATATCTACTTATAAAGAGAGACAAATGTACATTTTATAGCATTTCAAGCATTTCAGCGTCAATGCCTGATGCCTCATAATATAATGTCAAGTTTCAATTGTTTGAAATGTCAATGTCAATTCAAATTAAGTATGCATTATTACTAAGAATATGCTTATACTATCTCAGTTGTCAAATTTAGTTGCTGTGGCAATACTATATTGTTCATGCATTAGTCGATAATATTTGCCATGTACCATTCTCATCACTTGTTCAAAGTAATGATCAAAAACTGTTAAAAATGGATAATTTTACAACCGAGGTCACTGATTGTTTGCAGACATTTAAAATGTTTTATCATCATTAAGTAAATCAGTCTGCAGGTAAATGCAGTTTGTTACACTTTCTTACCACTTAATTGTAAAAGAATTTTGCTTTTTAGTTCTCTTGCATAATCAATCATTAATTCAATGATATGTTGGATTATTTCTGATGATTGATTATGATTTTTAACCGAACTTTCAAACTGCAAGAACTGTTTATGACACCATACTATATTTACCTACAGTTGCGGAGGTAGCCGAGGAAAGCCGTGAGATGATGGCTCGTGCCGTGGAAGAGGCTGAACTAGAAATGCGGCGCAGGATGGAGCTCATCCACCAGATCCGCGCCATGGAGGCGGTTCCCGTCATCCGGCAAAAGTTTGTTGACACCACCTCCACTGCCGGCCATGGGCTGCTGTCGGAGATGTCTATTGCTGAGGTATGTTGGGATAAAAGAAAGTTTGGCAACTAATTAATATTGACTATTATGGTTTGAAATGTCTCTTGCACTTTTGTATTATACATTATTAAAAAATGTATTAACAAATTATTTCCCCAATAAAAAGTCATACTATAGACTTGTTAGGTTTAGTTTTGCTTACATTTCTGCACTTGTTTTGGAAATACAGTATCATGCGATTACACATGAAATTTGAATATATAAAATACATTAAAAGTAGAACAGTCTTGTATATAAATATAAAGAAGTTAATTTAAACCTTCTGTATTGTTAATTCCCTGTAGTTGCGTGAGAGGGTTGCACTTCTACGGACAGCAGAGCAGGAGGCAGAGGAAATGAAGAGAGATGACATTCTCATGGATAAAGAGGTAACAGTTGATCTGGCTTGTGGTTCAACAAGCTGAGTGAAAAATAACATTGGCAGAAATGTAGAATGAATTGTGGGATTGTCATAATTTGTCAAAGAAAAAGATATGAATTTTGTAAAATTTGATTGCTTAAAAATAATAATATATGTACGATATCTGATATCATTTAAAGCAATCCTCCTAATATGTTTTGATATGTTGGTATTTTTCAGCACATTTTTGTTATTAACTGTATTGGTTCAAGCACCATATTGTTCACAAAGATGTAGATACTGATGACACCTTATATTCACTTAAAAATCTACTAACCATCATTTAATGTTAATTTTTTATAACTTTGTATTAAATCAAAACTGAAAACTTCAATTAGTCGTATAGAATGATGTTGATATGTCAATGAGGTGGGTCCACTTGACAGTGTATTGTGTATTGCAGGCTAAGGATCAGATGTTACTGGACACACTGGAGAGGATCTCTAAACACCGCCTGGAACAGACCAAGGCTGCAGCCGTCAAGTATGTCACCTCCTCCTGCTTATTATATAATAATTATAAACTATGTCAACATTGTTGACTATAGGAAGCCATTTTATCATAATTGATGATAATAAATATATCATAATGAGTTGTTCCAAGTTCTTTAAACCATTTTGTCCCATACCTCTTCCATTTGGGATTAATGCTAAATGAATGAAATTAACATAACACCAGCCAAAAAATGCAAGAGAATTGGACATATTTGTACAGGAATGGAAACTTTTAATATTAGAAATTGATCAGATGTGATGCATTTTTCGATAATCAATAGTTAAAATTTTGTTCGACTCCCAATGCTAATTTATAGTACTTTGGTATGTTCTGGCATTCACCCCTTGATTTTATAGTCATCTGCTGTATTCTGTTAACTGGTCATCAACCCATACTAAACCAAAATTAATGCAGAATGAAAAAGGCCTGAGATTTACAAATTTCTTTTTATTTTGCCTGCAGGTTGGAGGGTCGTAAGAAAGGCGAGCCGAGGAAGATGACTGTTGAGACACCAGAGTTATCTGCCCTACAACAAAAGCTAGAGGAGAGACGACAGCAGAGACTGCACGGCCAGGAGTCCTCACGACTGGCTCCAAACGCAAAGTCTGCAAAGAGAACCAAGAGCCTCATTAACCAGAAGGTTGGGCAATTTACGATGTTTCCTGATATGTTTGGCTTACCATTTGGATGTTGTTATCTTAGAGTTGTTCTGATAAAAAAAATCAAATATCCATACAAAGTGATTAATTGTTTGCTTTTGTTCATTTTAAATTTGTGAACTGTGAAGTTAAAGATTGTTAACTGACTGACATTATGACTGTTATATTATTTCTTAAACTAACAATCACTCAAAAGCCTGGGTTGATAACAAATATGTCTTGATGTATTCATCTGAGCCTAAATAGTAAGTTGTGACAAAAGACTACAAGTGTAGCTGTAAAATGAATGGTGTTACTGCAAGTTCAGTGTTATTCACACGCATTGCTCTTCCTTTTTTCCAGAAAAACCTTGAGGAAAGTCGGTGGCGGGAGTTAGAGGCTACGAGGGAGAGATCTGCCCAGGTGATGCAGCAGAGTTACGCCCGGTCGGCCACCCGTCTCAACACCGCTCTCACCTCCGTCACGTAACATGGCTGCTGTACACAGCGTGGGAGTGTGTGTGTATGTGTGTGTGCATAGGAACTGAATCATGACATTTTTTGTTCAATTTACCGATATTTAGAAGAAAATATTTTAAAACGAATTTGTCAAAATGCTTAGTATTTGATATTGCTGCTGATTATTTTTTATTAACCTATGTCAAAGGAAACAGTATTTTAAACATTTTATTAAATTCTGAAGAAATTTATTTGTACTTATATTTATGTCTGTGATATATTGTGTATAAATTATGTTTCCTCTGACAGTATTGGTCATGTTTGTGTTGTAATTAAACTCAGATTCCAAAGTATTTATAGATGCCACTGTGATAACGATACATGTATTAAATGGTTATGTTTATGCATTCAGAATGAACATTACATGTACATTACAATATTGATGATGTGATGATAAGTGAAGAATATTTTGTGAATTCCTTTTTCCAACCATTAACTATGTGGGTTTACATGACATGGGATAAGTTATGTTTCTGTGGGCATACAGCCAAAAATTACCCCTACATTTTACATTTCATTATGGTATTCTGTGTTCTATTACAAAGTAAAATTGTGTATTTAGATTTTTAATGGCAACATTATTTTTCCAATGAGTGGATTTCAGACCATCCATTATACAGATAAAATACAATTTAAATGTCAATTTTCCATGTTTCATAAACATTTGCTGTTAGATTGGCGTAAAATTCCTCCGTCCAATAAATGAACTTTGTTGATGTTTTATATTATTTATAATAAATTTAAATGAAAATAAGTGTATATTTTTTCTCTTCAAAGAATACCCTGAAAAAGATAATGAACTAACAAGTATCCAGTGACTATGTATTGTGTCAGAAGCCGTTTCCAAAGGCTTAAATATCAATTGAGTAATGTCCCTTGATTAAAGGAGAGATATGTTCTGCATAGGCTTCCATTTACAGTGATCTTGTTTTGAACATTTAGACATTGCCACAGCTGAGCGGTTGGTGTTAAGATTATATATTGCTGGAAACAAAGTTGAAAATCATAAATACTTTGGTGATAATGCTAGTTTTTGTTGACAATAAAAGAGAGAAATAATCTGTATGGGTTGACCTGCTGGTGTTGAAACACAGTTGATGCTGAAATATAAACATGTTTTGGCCTCAGCCATTTGTCAATAAAAAAACATAAACATCATAAACACATCCTTGAAATCCTTAAGCAGGATTCTTGCAGCTGTCATTTATTTAATCATTATAAATGATACAAGTCTAGGATTTGAATTTTCAAGCGTTTCGTAGAATAGCGAAGAAAATATTGTCTTATGCGGTACAGTATTATAAAGATTAGTTGTATGCACGAGGTTTTCGTGCAGGAAAGATATTGGATATTGTTCATTCTACCGGACGATTGCTTACACTGCACATCAAATTTTTCCACTGTTATCGGCATGGCTTCTGAAAACGTGCTTTTGACGAGCATTGAAAAACTAATTGACGATAAATTTTCGTTTTTTGAACAAAGAATTAATAGTACACAGGGATTTAAGTACGCAAATTCAACATTCTTTGTCAACCAGCAATAATTATGTGTTTAAGAAAAAAGGAAATGAGGCTCAGTTCGAGGCTAACGCGCACGTGCTTGAGAAACTCCAGGAGGCGGGCTCTAGTCTACAAGATGTCACCTCAGCCCAACCGGAAGAGGCATTTCTGAAAGCGCGTGAAAAGATTGTAGAAGGTATAGACTTACTCAAACATAGGCAAAAGTTGGTAAAATTGGCTGACAGTTCTGAGCATGGCTGGAAAGTGGTTCAGGAGTATGAAGCGCACCCTCTCGCCGAAGATTCTGACGACGAAAAGAAAATATACAAAGCGCAGCTCAAGGCAGACCGCAATATCCGAGAGGAGCGTCGGGTTCGTTCTAGGCGTTTCAACCCGTATTCCACGGCTCCTTCTCCGCCAGTGTCGCAGTCACTTCCGGCTCCCAGGCGTCCAGGCGTTTGCTTCCAGTGCGGCAAGCCCGGGCATTGGCGTTGCGACCACAACGGGGCTCGTTCCGGGGCGGCCCAGGCAGCGGTGTCGGATAATACTAAACATTGAAGTATCACTTTGGTTTGCTCTCTTAGCGCTGATGGCGACCATATATGTTCAAATACTGATTCAGCTTGTAAAAGCGTGCTAATTAGTGAAACAAGTTCAGGCAAAACAGTAAGTTCTGGTACTGAAACTCCAGTTGGTAGATTAAAATCCAGTTACGCACATTGGGCTGAGGCAGGAGCAAATGATCATGTTTTAGATGTTATCCGAAACTGATATAAGATTCCATTCAAGGACATTCCAGATAGGGTCGTTTTGGATAATAACAAATCTGCCAGGGACAACGTAAGTTTCGTTCATTCTGAAATAAGCAAGCTTTTAGCTAAGGAATGTATAAGTGAAGTGACAGACGTCCCGCACGTGGTGAACCCGCTTACGGTAGCATATGGCAAAAATGGTAAAGCTCGTCTTGTATTGGACTGTAGACATATTAATCAGCATTTGTACAAATTCAAATTTTGCTTTGAAAATCAAGAAGTTGCAAAAACGATGTTAAAGAAAGGGGATTTTATTTTCACTTTTGATTTAAAGTCGGCATACCACCATATCCATTTTTTTACAGAACATAACAGATATCTGGGTTTTTATGGCATTTTCCAGGAAAAGATCTTTACTTTGTTTACAATGTCTTAGCTTTCGGACTGAGCACAGCTGGGTATATTTTTTCCAAATGTTTGCGAGCTGTTATTAGCAAATGGAGAGCCATGGGTTACAAGGTAATAATGTTTTTAGATGATGGTCTTGGAGGTGAACAACAGTTGGTAAGAGCGTTGCAGGCTAGTGAGTATATACACTCGGATTTGGTAAACTTTGGTTTCTTGATAGCTGATGAAAATTGTCACTGGGCTCCTTGTCAGACGCTTGTTTGGCTTAGTTATCGCTGGGATATGGAAAAGGTGAGATTTATGTTACGGACGAAAGGCTCGAAAGAGCTTTGGTTTTGTTAAACGAGATTATTAATCTTGTTGTCGCTGGAGGCGTTTTAATTCCTGCCCGTAGATTGGCACAATTAGTTGGCCAGATTGTGTCAATGAAAAGTTCTGTAGGCACTGCTGTAAGGCTCCGAACCAGGTCTTTATATGACTGTATATTGTTAAGAGCGAGCTGGAAGGCTCCCGTCATAGTGACGAGTAAAGCTCTAGATGAGCTCTTGTTTTGGAAGAAACATTTAAAATCTCTAAATGTTGCTAGTATAGCAGTATCCGATGTAGTCGATAGTGTGCAGGTTTACTGCGATGCTAGCTCTACAGGCTATGGTGGTTATATTGAGGGCTACGAGAACAGTGAAGTAGTAGGTTCTTGGTCAGTAGAAGAAGCTATTTTGAGTTCTACCTGGCGTGAGCTAGAGGCTGTTCATCGTGTGGTACGTAGTGAAAATAAAATGCTGGAAGGAAGTGCAGTTCTTGTTAACACCGACAACAAAAATGTTGTACAAATAATTCCTAACGGCAGTAAAAAGCCATATTTGCATGAAATTGCTTTGACAATTAACGAAGTTTGCCAAGAAAAAGACATTGATCTTAAAACCAAATGGGTACCACGCTGTGACAATGTTCAAGCAGATACGTTAAGTAGAAATGGCGACTGTGACGACTGGTCTATTTGTAATTGGATTTTCAGATCGCTGGACGAGTTGTGGGGCCCACACACTTGCGATAGATTCGCTACAGACTATAATGCAAAGTGCTTATGCTTTAATTCTAGGTACTGGTGTCCGGGTACTTCCGGTGTTGATGCTTTTGCACATATTTGGTCGTATGATATAAACTGGCTTGTTCCGCCTCCCGCATTTATATGCAAATGTATTCGAAAAATTGAGAAAGAAAAATGTAAATGTACACTGATGGTTCCAATATGGAAAAGTGCGCCTTTTTGGCCTTTGCTTTTTGCAGGTGATCGAGATCGCGCGTACTTTGTTACTAGCGTTGAGTTTTTTCAGCCCGGAGTTTTGACGTCATCAGGCCGAGGTAGAAACGGCATATTTGATGGAAGGCCGCTTAAATTCGGCTTTGTAGCATTAAAATGCAGATTTTGATTTGTTTATGATATATTCAGGCCTACGGATCGAGCAAGCCATAGAGGCGGAAGTTCGCGCCGGGGAGGCAGACAATAGCCGGTTTATGGACTTGTCCAAGAAGATGGCTACCATGATGACACAGAGTAAAAGTGACAATACAAATGTGAAGTATTTTTCGTATTTCAATAAGTGGTAACAATTTATTGTGCCACAAGGCGGATCGGCTTTACCAGCTTCGCCTATTTATGTGGCACTTTACTTGACAGATTTGATTGATAACAAGTGTTCAACTAGTGTTATTTCTTCTACTGTTTATGCAATTAAGTGGGCGCATAACATGCGAAATTTATCGGATCCTACAGAAAATATGTTTGTAAAGAATCTTTTAGAGACTGCTTAACGATCGTGTTCAAAACCTGTAGTTAAGAAAGAGCCAGTTACTTCAGAAATGTTAATTCAGCTTTGTAACAAATATTCGCATGTAAGTGATTTACTTGTTGTCAGAGATTTATGTATGATAGTTGTATCATATGCTGGATTTTTACGTATCGATGAACTTAGCAATTTGAGATGTTCTGATATGAAATTCTTTGATTCATATTTTTCCTTAAAATTAAGAAAAAGTAAAACTGACCAATACAGATTTATTAACGAAATAGTAATTTGTAAAGGGAATTCTGCCGCTTGTCCTTATCTTTTGTTAGAGAAGTATATGAAATTATCTGGACAGAACACGTTTTCGGACAATTTCCTTTTTCGACCTTGTTTTCGATCAAAAACAAATTGTAAACTGATATACAAGGATAAAGCACTTAGTTACACTAGGGCTCGAGAGTGTTTGGTCGGTCGGCTAAGAGAAGTCGCCGGCACGTTAGAGTTAGGCTTGCACTCTTTACGCTCAGGTGGCGCCACAAGGGCAGCAAACTCTGGGGTTTCTGATTGTTGTTTAAAGCGGCATGGCCGCTGGAAATGCGATTCAAGCAAAGACGGCTATATTGCAGATTCTGTTGAAAAGAGACTGGAAGTGTCTCGAGTTTTGGAATTGTAAAAGAGCTGCAAAACGTACTTAAAATCATATTTCTCAGCCCGTTCTTTTTATTTTCTACAATAACACGTCGGGTGAAAGCATTTTGTCTTGTTTCTTTTAATTAAGATGAGTATTTAAGTAGAGCTTAGACTTGAATTTTCAAGCGTTTCGTAGAATAGCGAAGAAAATATTGTCTTATGCGGAACAGTATTATAAAGATTAGTTGTATGCACGAGGTTTTCGTGCAGGAAAGATATTGGATATTGTTCATTCTACCGGACGATTGCTTACAGTGCACATCAAATTTTTTCAAAAAAAAAGTAATATTTTTATTGATGTATTTTTGATACAAAACATTTAAACAATAATTGTTTTTGTCAGATAGTTAGTTTATCAGTCATATTGTTAACATATTCAGCAAGTGAGGCCCGACATGGTGACTTGAAACCTTTTATCGGCAAAAGGGACAAACGGGCACACGTTTCCAGAGTGACTTTTTCAAAAAGGCCATTTTTATCTCTGGTTTTGCGTGGGCGATTCGAGTCACAGCTGAATATATTTTTTGTTTGGTAACTGGCTCAATTGTAGATCATATATATTTCTGTATAACACATATATACATGTATACATTACTATTTGTATCTCGACCATGCCGGTATTACAATAACACGTCGGGTGAAAGCATTTTGTCTTGTTTCTTTTTATTAAGATGAGTATTTAAGTAGAGCTTAGACCAGGAGATATATATCTCATCTCAAACCCTACTATCTGTCTCAAGTCTAATTGTTACAAAGTATTGGAAACATTAATTTTTTCAGGTAGCTAAACATTTTAACAGGCAGAGTCTGGAATGTTGCCCGCTCAATAACTTTAGAAATCTATGTCTTATCATTACTTGGACAATTTCGATAACCAGCCATGTGTCAAATCACTCAAGAGTTATTGCCCTTTAGTAATAAAACTACCTAAATTGGTCTTGTCTGCTCAATAACTTGAAAAGCCTTTGTCCAATCATCACCAAATTTGGTCAGAATATGTATTGGCATTTCATCTCGGATAAGTTCGAATACCAGCCATATCACTCTAGCCACTTGAGTTATCACCCTTAAATTATAAAAATTACCTCAAATTGGTCTTGTCCAATCAATAACTTTAGAAGTCTTTTTCCAATCATCACCAAATTAGGTCTGAATCGTTAACAGGCAGAATATCTTGGACAGGTTCGATAAACTACTGTGTTCCCTCAGTCACTTCATATTTATGGTCCTTGAATTGCAAAAAGTGTCTTGACAGTTTCCACTCTCTAATTTTGTTTTTATGTACAACCACTTATCACCAAACTTGGAATCCTAAAATTAAAACAGGTGTATTATGTGACAGATGGCACTCTTTATTTTATTTTTATTTTTTTCACATTTTCACATTGTGAACATAAATTGTAACAGCTTTGTCATATAACCTGCCAAACATATATTTTGCTTAATTACAAAGACGATGACTATGTAAATTAAGACAAGGCATCAAACTCAATTAATCTAAATAAACTTGTTAAATGGACAGTAAATGTATCATCAGAAAATTTATAATCCGCAAATACTTGTCTATTGTTAACATTAGAACGTAATCAAAAATACAAAAAAGGCAGAGACTTGCAAAGATGACAGGGTGATCGTTACTGGGTTCTTTAAACATATCCTGTATATCAATTTAATACATTTAATATCAAGCGGTGCCTACATGACTGTAGTTACTATATATAACTATCGGAATTCACAGGACTGACCTCTTGCATGCACACCTTGAATTATAGGTACTTTCTTGAAACAGTGCTTGGTTTTTGATACATACTTAACTGACTGTATAATAATGAGTTTGTTCTTATTAAAACAATTAAGGTAGGTCCTAAATATGCTTCCTGAACTTGTAAGGGTGAATCTGCGATTAAAATCACATTTAAATACAGTTTTCGATATTTTCTTACATGTTAAGAGCAATCTTAAGGAAATCTTTAAAAAGAAGGAAACTTTTGTACAACATTCTTACACCACCGCCAGGACATATTGGACCTGAAATCTGACTCAAAGGAAATATAAAACAACACAGTACACACGAAATGAGATGTTTTATTTAAACAGAACACAATATGGTTAACAAATAGTAATCAAATGGCAATCTGAAACAGTTCAAAAAGTAGTTGCTTGACATTGCTGGCAGTTGAGTGCTACATACATGTACAAAAATTCAAATAAATAAAGTATACTGTTATTTTAAATAACACATTAAAAAATACAGCTTTTCCTATTTAAACTTTTAGACATCCAGTATAAATTATGTTGTCTTAGAATTTAGTGGGAATCATTTACAATCATAGGTTAGTTACATACTGCATCAACACTAGGAAGAATGAAACTGTTATAAAAACAAGACAATTAGACCGCAAATTACATTTGAACCTAAACCTAGATAGATCACATCCTAAGGTTATTAATTACAACAACATGACAAAGTGAAATCTTTTCCTTGTACCATGTGAAACAGGTCACATCTTATGGTAAAACTTCACATACTGGTAGTATTTCCTATTAAAAATAAAAAATAAAAAAAAACCCAGCATTTATGCACCAGAATTTATATTTTAAATTCTACAACATTTATTACACATTACATAACATGTATGTAAGGACAATTATCATAAAGCAGGTTTATGTTACATTGATGTTTGGAGCAGAAATAACTAAATAAATATATTTCCTTTTTACATCTTTTCCTTACTTAAATGACATTCAAATCACAGAGATGGTTTATTTTCAAAAATATAGTCAACAAAAACTGTCTTTTTCAAAAATATAGTCAACAAAAACTGTCTAACTGAATTTGTTCATCCATATGTTGTAAATTATGTTGTATATTATAATGTACTTGTGTACAAGCGCATTTTGAACATAACTCATAATAGAACATAAAATTATATATAAATACCAGTGATGTCCATCAAAAGGCTGCAAGCAACAGGTTCTTGTATATATAAACAGCATTTTAATGATATTAAATTGACAATATTTTTACACGTATCACACTATAATACTAAATACAATCACTACATTACAAAACATACATGTGGGTCTATGAGCCTCTAATACGAGGACAAAGCTGCGGCACACTGTCTGTATAAGTACCTACACTTGAGTGAACAGCAACGTCATGCGCACCAAAATGTCTAAAAGCACTGTTAGCAATATTAGCACCATTATGTGAAAAAGCACCATCATTTGAATAAACGTTGGCATTTGAATATCCTGGTCCTTGGAACTCAGCGGGGTTAAGTGTTCCAACAATGACCTGTTCACGTGGCAGGTTTGTTGGTAGGTACCCAGATTTCTGGTAAGGTTTGTACCTCTGGAAAGCACTGGTACGTTGAGATGTGGATGAAGGGGCACAACTCTTGTAACTAGTATGAGTTAATGGATTATGGCTGTCTACAGTCTGTGAAGGTGGACAACTCTTGTAACCTGTATAAGTTAATGGATTATGCCTGTCTATAGCGTGTGGAGGAGCACAACTCTTGTAACTCGTATGAGTTAATGGATTATGCCTGTCTATAGTGTGTGAAGGGGGACAACTCTGATGTAAATGACTCTCCAATGGGTAGTTACTCTGTTGTACCTGACGTTGTGAGGAAGGATTACTCTTTGATAATTGTGTGTGTAAAGGGGAGTAACTCTGTTGAACACTGGAGATGGATGGGAGGTAACTCTGGCTAGGAAGACTTCCTCCCACTGCTGTTGTAGAGGCTGAGTCTCGCTGATGAGTTCTGAGGTGAATAAAATGGGATTTTTAAATAACAAGGCCTTTCAAATATTCACAATTACAACAGTTAATTTCCTACAAACTAATGCCTAATACTAAAAGACTTTTAGCATACATGTATACCTTAAAAAGCACAATTTGAGAGGTTCTTTCTACTTAAATCCCCAGATTTTTTTACAATTTCAAATCTAAGAAAAGACTGCAAGGTACATTGAAATAACCATCTTGACCAATTTGAGATTCATCAGTTGAATGAACATTATTAGTACACGCAGGGTTTTTTGAGAAGAACTGCAAACTGTCTTACATTTTACAACCCCTGGAGAGGCAAAATTAGTCAAAATCAGCCGGATTGGAAATATTTGAGGCATTGAAAACCCTTTAGAAAATATTGCGGCAAAGTTTTTTCCCTGGTGGCAGTCTCACAGGCCTTTATAAACCTTTCTATTTTGGAATCACCCATTGTCTTAAAGGGGCTGTCTCACATATGATAAAATAGCGAAAAAAAAAAAAATTGTCAAAAACTGACATAAACTTGGCATCGATGTGTACAATGCATTGAAACTTACTAACTTAAGTACCACATAGTTTACAATTTATTTAAGTTTAGCAGTTATTTCGTATTTTTCCATTAAAAAAGATTACTGGGTATGTCTACCAGGTGGAATTCATTCCTTTTGCATGATTGGCTAGTCTGTGTTATCACGTGATATTACCGAGGTAGGTCTATAGCTTAATTATGTCACCCGATCAGAATAAGCCTTTGTAGCTCAGTGAGTAAGACGCTGGACTTCAATTTTGGCGACGCGGGTTCGAACCCGGTCTCCGACACAATTTTTTTTTACATTTTGGTACTTTTTTTACAATTATGATATCAAAGCGTAACACATTCTATTAGATAATTGTCCTGAGATTCGTTACAGAAAAAAACTTTTTTTGGTGCCAATCTGTGACACAGTCCCTTTAAGACACTACATGCCTGCCAGGGGCCAAATATTGATACAGTACATTAAGGGTAAGATTTAACACCGGCAAAATATGAAAATGTACTCTCTCACTTCAATTCAAACTACCGGTAAGTACAATTATAAAATTTGACCAACAAAAAATTCATCTACATTTAAATTTTATCTAGTGAAGTTCTAAGCATTATCATCTACAAATGAATGATATAATGTACCCCAGCATGGCCTTCAGGCACGGCAAGAGCTGCTCTAGGTAGAAATCTGTCATGAGTTCAAGCTGTTTGGGCCAGGTTGGCGTGAGGTGAAGACAGATTCGGGCGGCGGCCACACAGGAGGCTGCCACCTGGGATGGTGGGTAGTCACGATATATTGGATCTGTAGCAGATAAGACAATGCAATAAGACAATAACTTTTTATATAATACACAGTAATCTTAATTATTTCTCAAAATAATCAAAGAAACAAATTTATCATGTCAGGTGAAATTTCAAACTAATACTTTTTTTCTCCACCCTTAAGAGTCATAGTATGATAAAAAAATGATTACTTACTTATTCTTTAAAACTTATCTGTCTAACAAAAGTGAAAATAGGCGTTGTTTAATTTCAGTCAAAAAAGGGGACAAAACTTCACAATAATTGAAGCCAGAGTTTTGAGCATCTGACAACTTTACAATGTATTTGCATGTTTTTTACCGCAACATGTGTACCATGAGTTTCATTTAAATAACTTTAGCAGTGTATGGCAAGGTTAAAGTTTGTACATGCTGACGACTACAATGCTGAAGACGACTGTGTGAAAACTATAACAAAACTAGTTAAAAAAGGATTTTTTTTTATATGCTTCAATTTTAAGAAGCAAAAGTGAAATGGAGCTATAATTGCCTATTCACCTTGAAGTACAATTTCCTGGAAGTATGCTGCATGTTTCTCCAGGTGGGTCTCCACAGTCAGTTTTGAGGAGATGGGTATACCGTCACGGAGGTCATCTTCGTCTACTGCTACCTGGGGAAGGCAGAGTTGGACAATAAAACATGGCTGCAAATTGTACTACTTCTGCATAAATAAATGGCAAATCATAGAAACATAATGGTCAAGAACCCGTAATTTAGAGCTTTCACTCAGTTATAGGGCATTCTCAGACTTGGAAGTTTAATATTATAAATACCAGGTTGTTTACAATTTCATAAACCAAGGATTTGAATTTGTTGATTAAAAGATTGCTGAAACAATATTATTAGTCATAATAATCCTTTAAATTGAATCACCAAGATCAGAACTTTGTGTGGAGACAAGAAATAAAATAGTATTTTGCAAATGAAAAGAATGAGTCCGGACAAGCAATTGATGGTAGTCTTGCATTATACTACAATCACTTGATTACGATTAACCCATGACTGTACTTGATGACCTTCGTCTGTTAAACTGGGTATTTGTTTAATGTTTGGCTACTGGGCTTGTCCCTCAAGTTCCCATTGCATTATGAAACAAGAGCGCCAAAGTGTGAATGCCAACGGTCAAAATTTCCAGTTAAAAAAGGTGCATAACTCAACTGTTATTAAAGCTAGAGTCATGGGTCTTGCTGTACATGTGTGTATTGCTTCTTGCAACAATAGAACTAGGTTAAATTTAAAACCCGCAAATCATGAAATGGGTTTTGAGTTATTGCGAAGGTAATGCATGATGACAACACTGATGACGACCTAGAAAATGACACCAAGGCTAAGACAATACCTTGACCCTTTTTCTTAAAAAACACACGAGCTCATGTTACCTTGAGAAAGTATGGGAGGAAGTGAGGTACAGTGGGCACACAAAGCTCAAAGTTTGTGAACCTGAGAATGTTCAGCTCCATCTGAAGAAACTGGCGTGCTGTATATGGCTGACCACCGTTGTACTGGTTCACATGCACGTACGAGTTCAGTGTGCTGTACAACGGCACGTGCTCACAGTGCTCCTCAAACTTCACTGGAAAACATTTACATTAGGAAAATATACAAACTGTGATACAGATATGACATGCACATTACTGACATTCTACAATTTCAAAGCCATTCTTTATTCAAGTCATATATACTCATATTATAGATGTTAAATATACTTTTTTCAAACTGCTAGCAATAGTTAAACAATCAAGCTTCCCATTACTCTGCTGTTGGAATGGCAGAATAACAGACAGACAGACAATGCCAAAACAATGTCCTCCTCCAGAAACCTTTGGTTTGGCAGGGGATAATAAACTATGTAGGACACTCATTTACCTGCCAGTAAGAGACATGTGAGGGCCACCAGATGAAGGTAGCATAGCTCCACCTCTAGTCCCTCCATGAAGATGTCCAGCAGGTACACAGCCAGGTGCTGGGCTGTTGCACAAATATCCAGCTCACCCACGATCATAGACAACCAGTCCACCAGGTGCCGACGGATCCACAGCTGCGGGGACACACCCTGGAGTTGCGTAATGACAACATAAATTGATTTCCTAAAGAAAATTGTTATGGACACTGTTTAGAAATATTCTGTAATTTTGTCTGAAAAGCTGTGTACAGTGCCAGACATAACACATTGTCAAAACATACCATAGATCAAGCAAAACATCCCTTAGTACAAGTTGTATTCGCATCATGTTTGGCTAATGACCCTTTAGCCTGCATGATCCCATGTTCTGTCACAACTATAAAGATTGAGGGAAATTGTAACAATTTTAGATGGGTAACCTGTTGCTGACTTTATACTGTTTTATATTTTCTACCTGAAGTTGTTTTACTTTTAACATATCTTGATTGATAGATGTATATTTTACATATTTTACTGAATTGTAAATTGTGTATAATAAAATCATTCTGAGTTGAGTTGAGTTAAAAGCAAATATGAGAGACGTCAAAGATAGCATGTATGCATTACACATCTACAGATATTGACCTGGAAGTGTGGAAGTGTCTGTTCTTTGAGCCGCAATGTGGCGTAGATGTCCTCAGCTAGCTTGTTCCGCCACCACTCCTGTTCTACAGTCATCCTCGCCTCTTTTTGATCTGTGGCACCTATGTGTACATATCATCTGCAATCTGAAATAAAATATCATTTGATTCAATTGTTCATACTTTATTCAAATTTCAAAAATACAAAAAAATACTGATTTCATAGTAAAGTAGAGGTAATATGTTCTACCAGACAAGTATGAGATTATAATAGTTAAAGTTATAATAGTCCCTTTAAACATAATTGTGCATTGTGTTTATAAATATATTTATTTCAAAATCTTAGCTTTCATTGTTATTTATCAATAGTTAAAATAAAATTTTAGATAATTTAATATTTAATATAAATGCAATGCCATATGAAATGATAACAAATATGAAACAACTGCAATAAAAACAAGACAATTAATATAATTCAATTGACTTTACAAATATTCCTGCATCATAACTAAGGGGCTATATTAAAGATAATGTAGAAAATACCACAACAGTTCCAGAAGAAGCTGAGCATGCTCAACAACACTATCTATATAAAACATGATGCTGACAATATATATATCAAGCAGAATATCAAATGCATTATTCTTTAACATGTTACACATACATTAACTGCACACTTAAGTCCAACAAATGATGTCTGGGTTTCTCTATGACAGTTCACTAGTACACAAAACCCGTTTAAAAATGAGTTTGTTTATATACAGATCAATGATGAAGGTGTTGTAGGACAGCATTCTCAACCATAAGCCGCTTTGTTTTAGAAATGAATTCAGTATGATGTCATATGTGCCTGTCGAAAGAAATAAAAAAGCTACAAAAAAAGACTATTAAAAAAAGGTACAAAAAAGTCAATCAAGGGCCATATTTTGTATTAATTTTAGTGTTAATATGGAGTTATGTAACCCCATTGTGTGATGGCTGTAAATAACTGTGTGATTTAATATGAAGTCAATTAGATTTGAGATCAGAGTTGACCTAAAACTTGAACTAAACTCTTAGTTGTTCATGGGCCATAATTTGTATTACGATTACATGGGTGTAAATGACTTAACTTTATGATGGCCGGCAACAATTGCGTTCAAGTATGATGGGTAAAGAACTTATTAGTGAAAATCCCAACTTGCCCTTAAATCTTATCTAGACACTGTATTCATTGCCCATTTTTTTTTCCAAACCTAAAATCCTTAGCCAATCAGGGGCCATAATTTGTATTTAGGATGATAATATGGAGTTTAAATGTAACCCAATTGTGTGCTGGTCAAAACCTGAACAAAGTATGAAGTGAAAACGCCAACTTAATACTTAATAGTCAAGCTAAAATTGCATTTTCTGTGCTCAGTATGGAAACATATAGGGGCGATTTGACTAACAAAGTTTGCCTTTTGATTTCTTGATATGGACAAATCATGTAAATTACATCAAGACTGAGCATACAGAGAATTATCACAAGGTAAGATGAGAATGATTCGATGCTCAATCATATTTAAGGATAACTTTATTAAATAGGGTTACATCATGCATCATTAACAGGCCCTTAAATAAACGGTATTGTACTCATTGATTCCTTAGGAACACTTTTGATAGTTTTTTTTAGGGGTTATCAAAACATTTGTTTTCCTATCAGTACTACAGAAAGAAATTTCTTTATTGAAACATGATGATATAATAATGTAAAAGCCTTTTAGATGAATAAAGTATGGGATATATTATTTGGTGAGCTAAAACATTGAATATTTAGAGGTGTTGTCATATTGAAATGATATGAGTTAAATGGCATTAACTTTTCAGGGTAATCAAGTTTATTTGCCATATTGAAAGTTCACTCTGCATCCCCTTAATTATATATAATAAATAAATAACAAGAAACGCCGCAATGCAACAAAACCAGGTTTTTAATGATTGACGGAAGAACTTCAGCCTGTGTCTGTTTTTCTATTTTTAGTGACCTTGGCCCTAGAGAACCCAATTGCAATACATTGAAAGGTATCTATAAACTCTTCCTTTATACCAAGTTGGGTCAGGATATGTCAACCCTAACTTAAGTTATTCAGTTTCAACCATTTTTCTATTTTTAGTAACAGTGACCTTGACCTTGAATCTAGGGACCCCAAACACAATCCCATGAAAGGTATCCATAAAATTTTCCTTAATACCTGGTTTGGTCAAGATATGTAGACCCTGTCTAAAATTATTCAGTTTCAACTGTTTTTTTTATTTTTATTAACAGTGACCTTGACCTTGAATCTAGAGAGCCCAAAACGCAATCCCATGAAAGTATCCATAAACTCTTACTATAGACCAAGTTTGATCAATATATGTCAACCCTAACTAAAGATATTCAGTTTGAACCATTTTTCTATTTTTAGTAACAGTGACCTTGACCCTAGGGACCCCAAATGCAATCCCATGAAAGGTATCCATAAACTCTTCCTATAGACCAAGTTTGGTCAAGATATGTCAACCCTAACTAAAGTTATTCAGTTTCAACTGTTTTTCTATTTTTAGTAACAGTGACCTTAACCTTGACCCTAGGGACCCCAATCCCAATCCCATGAAATGCATCTATAAACTCTTCCTGTACACCAGGTTTAGTCAATATATGTCTTCCCTAACTGAAGTTATTTAGTTTCAACCGTTTTTCTATTTTAAGTAACAGTGACCTTGACCTTGAACCTAGGGACCCCAATCGCAATCCCATGAAAGGTATCAATAAACTCTTTCTATAGACCAAATTTGGTCAAGATATGTCAACCCTAACTAAAGTTATTCTGTTTCAACTGTTTTTCTATTTTTAGTAACAGTGACATTGACCTTCATCCTAGGAACCCCAAACACAATCCCATGAAAGGACTCCATAAACTCTTTCTATTGACCAAGTTTAGTCAAGATATGTCATCCCTAACTAAAGTAATTCAGTTTCAACCGTTTTTCTATTTTTAGTAACAGTGACCTTGACCTTGACCTTAGGGACCCCAAACACAATCCCATGAAAGGTCTCCATACACTCTTCCTATAGACCAAATTTAGTCAAGATATGGCATCCCTAACTAAAGTTATTCAGTTTCAACCGTTTTTCTTTTTTTAGTAACAGTGACCTTGACCTTGACCCTAGGGACCCAAACGCAATCCCATAAAATGTCTCCATAAACTCTTCCTGTACACCATGTTTAGTCAAGGTATGTCATCCCTATCTAAAGTTATTCAGTTTCAACCGTTTTTCTATTTTTAGTAAGTGACCTTGACCTTGACCCTAGGGACCCCAAATGCAATCCCATAAAAGGTACCCATAAACTCTTTCTATAGACCAAATTTAGTCAAGATATGGCATCCCTAACTAAAGTTATTCAGTTTCAACCGATTTTCTATTTCTAGTAACAGTGACCTTGACCTTGACCCAAGGGACCCCAAACGCAATCCCATGAAAGGTCTCCATAAACTCTTCCTATAGACCAAGTTTAGTCAAGGTATGTCATCCCTAACTAAAGTTATTCAGTTTCAACCGATTTTCTATTTCTAGTAACAGTGACCTTGACCTTGACCCTAGGGACCCCAAACGCAATCCCATGAAAGGTCTCCATAAACTCTTCCTATAGACCAAGTTTAGTCAAGGTATGTCATCCCTAACTAAAGTTATTCAGTTTCAACTGTTTTTCTATTTTTAGTAACAGTGACCTTGACCTTCACCCTAGGGACCCCAAATGCAATCCCATGAAAGGTACCCATAAACTATTTCTATAGACCAAGTTTGGTCAAGATATGTCAACCCTTACTAAAGTTATTCAGTTTCATAGGTGAGTTTGACGCCGCCCGCCCGCCCGCCCGAACAACGACGTTCGCCATTCTAATAACCAGGTTTCACTATGTGACAACCTGGTTAATAAATAATGCTTCTGAAACAACATTGTGTTTTTTATAGTCTGCTAATAAACATGTAAAACAGCACAACGCTGAACATCATATGGCCACTTGAGCATCCACTTTAGGCTATCACAGTTTGTTAATACAAAAGGATTTTTAACCCTAATACACAATAGTAAATTGTTATAAACCCTTAAGATAATTATATTCAATACAACTGAATAGGTACGGCACTTTAATGAAATTTTAGATGAAAAATAAATGAAATGTTAAAGTGACCTTACCACAAATAAACTCAACATGCTGCATGTACACCTAGTCCCTGTATGCCAAATATGTCCTGTAGTTTTGCTGATCAGTTGAAACACTCAGATGAAAATGTCAATTGAACCTTTCACAGTAGCTTATTATAAATGATTTGTTGACTATAATCTGGGGTACCCTTCAGTGATTTTCTCTATATTATACACCAAATCCTGTTGCAGCCCTTATCATAATTTTAAGTACTCTATTGTTGGTCAAGCTCTATGTTTTTATTGTAAAGTGTCATTTGTCAATTTGTTGATTGAACAATCCCCAAAATCTGAATCGTCAAAATTATCCGTGCAATTGCTGGCTTGCCAATGGATATATACAAGCCTTCAACAAGTACACACAAAGTTTCATGCAGTGGTAAAACATATTTATAAATAATAGATCAGGGATCTACTTTAACCTCGTTTTTCTCACTTGTTAAAAAGTAATATGACATTGTCATTGATACATTGTCATTTTTAACTGTCCAATAAAGGGATTATAGTTTGGTAACAAGGCAGAGCTTGGTTCATGTTTGTGTCATGTTAATTGAAAAAGGTGTACAAGTAAATGGTAAGCTGTTGGATGTAGCTGCTTTCCTTTTTCAATTTTACAACAGTGTTTTTTGTAATTAATACTTTTAATCACATGAAAGTCTGGCCCTCAAGAACTGAAATTTATAGCCTTGAAACAGTCACTCCAAACAAGTTTTTAGCAAATACTACTCTTAAAAGTTAAATGGTGCAGTTTGGTGCATTCTATACATAACTTTTCAAAAAAAAAATCAACAGGCTTGCTTGAATTCCCCCTACTATGGTCTCTGCTCTCCCACCACACCTATTTAAAGGACATGGTCAAATCTTCTCTTCCAAGACCACAATTCACTAACAGGTTTCAGCAATTTATTGTTGTGTGAGTAAATTAACATTATCAAATGATGTCATCGTAACTTTATTCTTAAAAGGTCAAAATATCCATCACTGTTAAATAAGTTCATGGGGCCTAGTCCGTATAAACAGAGTCATTGACAATTTTTGTTTTGGCGACTCTACGCGTCCATATCCCACTTTTTTCCTAGCCAAGAATGACAGATCGCAGCGCTTAGTATATTGAGCGGCAAGATAACGCGCACCTGAGTGTTTTCAGATGCATTTACCCGGTAAGCTGATTTTTATCAGAAACATGAGCGAGTCACTTTCAAATCTGCAAGTGTTGTGATAATTAAAGATTTATTTCACCCCACTTTAAATTTTAGTCTAAAATGAAAAACACCTGTTGTGTACATTATTTGTTTGAAACATCCAAGGGCTTAGGCACAGAATTTCTTAAAGTAAACCGTGCATACTGGTTGATGGTACATTTCCGAGCAGGGCACAAATCCCGAACACCAGCTAAAACACACGTTTGTTTACCGTGATCGATTATTTTATGATCTAGATCAATAGAAAGGCTTGCCTTGGTCACACTTGCGAAGTTTCATCTTGTTTTGAGTATTTTTCTAAAAAATGCCATTCAATGTTAAATGCCATTCAATGTTTATACGCTTCAAGATCAAAATGTAGCACACGGGGAATGACGTCAGAGTGCGCATGCGCATCTTTAGGTTTTGCAGTTATGTTGACCTACATTCAAGATATTTATAAATAGAAATCACGCTTTACATTTGAATTTCATGTTTTGAAAAACATCGGAAACAATAAATAACTTTGCAGCCAAGTGTTTATTTAATATAGCATACTTATTAATTATTGTATGACCATGTATTTTCGTTTTTCAAGTGCTCGGTATTTGTGCCCTCCATAGCATGAATTTAAGGGTGATTTACTGTCTATAAAATGAACGATTTTCGACATAAAATTGATGAGATCGTGAATCTGTACATTAACAGATGTTGTCACATTAACCTAAGATGTTTCATATGCAATTTTAACTTACTACAATAAAAACTCTCCTCGATAATTGTGAAAAACCTCAAAAAGTGTTAGGAAATGTACCGTCAACCAGTATAATTTATATACGTAAAATTATAATTTCCAATACAATTCACATTGGGCATGATTGGCTTGACTTTATAAAGCTCATACATAGCTACAAGTATCAGGTTTGTATGTTTCTTTTGCATGAGTAAATTGTGGATGGAATTATGAACAATGACTTCGAGCATGGTCACAACAAATGTATTGTCAATAATAACATTTAATTTCCAAAAAATTATCCCTGTGAACAAGTCGCATTCTTATTCTCAAGACTCCATCATTAAATTTCAATTTCAGAGTTACAATTAATTGTAATAATAAGGGCAATAGAAAAATACAACAAATATATAAATATCATACTTTTCATTACATATACAAGTGCACCAAACTTACTAACAATCTATTTTTCAAATCAAAGCATTTCATAAACTTTCATCCAGGAAGTCTTTAAAACCCGCCACCGTATAAAACTTGACACATAAATCGGCTCAGAATGAACCGGTCTAGCCTTAAGTAGACTGGTGGGCTCATTCTCTTTTCTCCAAAAAGTTTTTACCAAAAAGTAACGTTCGCGTTAGTTTTGGTCTTCTAAACGATTAAGTTTAAAAAGACCGGACGCAGGCACAACTGATCGTTTAGAACACCGACAATAAATACTTTCTTAAGGTTCAGTGCCAAATGCCGCGCGAATGCCTTGATATTAGCCAAGGCGCATGCGTTATATAGCTTCTTAAAAACACACTTAATAAAACCAATCAGCGACAAAATGGAAGTTTAACGGTTGTTTTTGTTACTAAATGAAAATTTGACGATTTTCTATCTGCTGAAATAATTTTTAGTTGTCAAAACTCTTCTAAATAATTAAGTGTGAAACTGCCCGGCGATCTCATTGGTGGAAGCATAAGCCTGAACACTAAACTGTATCTTAAGGCCATAACATGTACAACGTGACATTCCTTACATGAATACTACTCTGTCTCATATATATAATGACACGAATAACTTGCTTTTAATTTAGTGCATGCTACTTCAGTTTACAGATTAAGACGACAACTTCAGTAATTGTATGCAAGGCATTCAGTTGTATGTTCAAAAGCCAAACATGTGTACATCACAATACCGTCTCTAGGATGAGTATTGAATGAGGGCCAAGGCAATCTATTTGTTTAACTGAAAGTACTCTTATAGGTCCAACATTGAGAGCGGGGTTTTAAAGTAATGCTTCAAAACTGTTATTCAAAACAGGAATCTTACCCGTATTGGAAATCGGTAAAGCTATTGAGCACTCCTATAAATAGCTCTTACTACCTTGTTATAAGTATCTATCAATATATATGTTAAATGTCAATGTTCAGTTGGTGATCAATATCAATACTTTGAACGGAGGAATGATCTTTTTTACAAATATATAGACTACATTTATATTTTATTTTGGATGATTTCAAGACTTACAAGCTGTAAAAGCACTCGGATACCTTTATCCGACAAGAAGATGCTGACACTCCTGTGAGTACACTCTTTCTGATTAATCTGACTATTCACGAATTAAGACATCCATTTTAATTATAACACATTTACTTTATTGTCAGTTTTGATCAAATACTTCGCACGTAGTGATGTACTCCTAGCATTTTGAACATGTACAAGTTCCTATATATTGTATGATTTTGCAATGTATATTTCATTAAATGTTTTGATTATAGATTAATTGAACTTTATCGAATAATAACAATGTCAATGTGTAATGTACATTCGAAGATTAAAATCTTCTAAATACATGCATTAATCATTTCTAGTGTGCACCATTCCAATGTACAATAGAAACCGATAACGAACACTACTGGTCATTCTTATAATTCAAGCAGCATTTAATTTACAAAGTAAAACTTTAAAAACAGTCTGCGGGGGGAGGGTGTGCCCTCAACCCTTTTATATAATAAAACATAAAGAAATAAAATGCAATGTACCGGGGCAAGCCTGTTTCCAGCTTTATACAACAATTTTCCTCTGGCCATGCACTTTGCCAACTATTTGGTAACATTATTTGAAAGTGAAAGTAATTATTGTTGACTTTTATCTTCTAACGTCACTTTACATAAAAATAGGGGACTTTGCTACCGTTCTCCTTGCCTATTGTTATAAGGATATTCATGTTTAAAAAAACAACTAGGAACTTGGAATAGTTTAATAGACTCTTTTTATACGGCTTTTCAATTTGATTCTCTAGAGCTCAAACCTCACTTATACTTTTCGCTATGATGGAAAGTTCGGTACCGAAGCCATAGAGTTCAAATGTATAGTTCGGACAAGCAGTGTGTAAACCCTATTAGAGAGCTCAAATATTTATTAACATATACCATGTAATGTAACGCAATGATTGTCATCACCACAATGAAAGAATGAAGAGCTTGGGTGTGTGTGTGTGTGGTAGGGGGGGGGGGGGGCGCTTATTTACCCTAGCAATCGGTTCAAGTTTACCCATTCGACGAGCATGAAGCGATGAAGAACTAGGTGGTTTTGAGTTTTATACTTTCACTCGGCCAAAGCTCATTCGGCGAGTGCCCCGATAAGATTGCTAGTCATATAAGGCTTTTGAGGCATGGTGCACAGAGGTTAGAGCTATTGTCACACGGTACCCCCATTTAATGTCCCCCCGGAAGACGATTAGTATTTTAAGTGGTGTGTGTGTGGGTGGGGGGGGATGGAACCTCCCCCCTGTAGTTGATTTAAAAACAAAATGTTTTCAAAAATAGCGGCATTTCTCCCTAGTGCATCTTTCAACAGTTTTCGAAACTGTACCGCTCAAAATAATTACAAATGATAAAAATAGATATTACTGCTTCAGCCTATACACATTTTCATGAGCGGAAATAATAAATTTGTGAAAATTATCCAGAAAACATACCAGATAACAATTATATCATTTCCATCGAGTTCCAATCATACATAATGTGCTGAATAGGCGGGGTCAAAACAAATAGGCTTTGGCTAAGTGTTGGATCAAATAAGAGATTTCGAATTGATATAACAAGGTTCCATTATTGAGGAATGATATGATAATTTTCGATTTCTTTTAGTAGTGTTTGAAACTAGAATACTGTCGACAATCGTCTCTCAGTTGTTTTTCGTAGGGAGCGCTTTACTCACCCGACCAAACATTCGTAGAGCCCTTCCAGGTAGCGAGCTCAACATTGAACGTCAAATTAACTCCAGCATTTGGCACATATCTCCGAACACCATCACATGTATGTAATTTATTCCTAATACCGTCAAAAACAGTGCTAGCCTTGTGACACTGCATTGCATTTTCACTAAATGATGAAAAATAGAAGGTATTCCGATGTAGACATATCACACACGAGCTTTAAATGGCTAGCTCTTGTCATGAGGCACATAAGTAACAGAATCCACTGACACGTTTTGGTCTCTATTACTAATTTTCATGAACCGAAAATAATTCGTTTTCGCTTTTACTATTTCGAGATAAACCGAATCGCTAATTCCGTAACTGGTAGAAGCTTTGTAACTGACGAAATTCGGTTCATTTCAATCCCCAGTGGACTTTCAAGCGGTTGGTGTATAGTTTTACAATCCTTGACATCTTGAGGTGGATTTATAAGCACATTATCAGAAATATTGATTAGCTAATCATTTTTAATTGGCAAATTCATGTGTCTCTTTACAAAGTTCATACACCGAACAGCGATCACAACAGCAAGCAATTAAAAGAAAATCATTGTTGAATATTACGTTTTCGATGCGTTGCAGAAACAGAGGAGGCGATATTCAAATTGTTCATGATTGAGGATGCTGATAGTTTCCATCTTCTATGTCCTTATTAGACAAAAGTTCATCCCAATCAACTTTCACATTATGGGTTGACACACCTTTTTGAAATATTTCCGAGGCCGTTGATCTTATAAACGAATCTGTTTTCATATTCTATTCCATTTGTGACCTAAAATCTTTTTCACTGTGCCATCCGCTTTATATGTTGTTGCAAATGTCCTAGCAACATAATCATTGTTTGCAAACCATTCCCTTCATTCATTGAACCCTCGTTAAACATTTGTTTTGATGCAGTGTACGATGATGTTGCTTCCGAAACAGTACTAGTATTGATTGTATCATTTACGTCACTGGTGTTTGAGTCCAGATGCAATTGTACGGAAGCCCCTAACAAGAACGTACTAGAAAACTCGTTTGAAACGATATTCTTGCATGTTTTCTTATCCGTTTCGGGATTTTCAGCACTCTTAAGCCAAAGGAATCTATTGACATTACGTTGGTCCTCTTGTAATCCGATCTGTAAGAATGCATTTTCAATATCGGCAACAACTGCAATAGGGTGAGTCCGAAAACGTTGGAGAAAACCTGTCAAATCGTTCATCATCACCTGGCCCCAATATAGACACTCGTTCAAGCTCTTGTTTTCCTTTCTTGGTCTGGTAAATGCATTGTTTATCACCCTTAACTGTGATGCGGTATGTTTTGAACTAGTCTGTTGGGCTCCGTCTGTTGTAATCTTTTTAATGGCCCATAGCTAACTCATTGTTTGTATGAAGATCTGGATCATCGTCTTTGCATGATAATTTTACTTTGTACATATGTTTTCTTCAAACTTTAAATTGTCTTTGAATGCCTCAAATACAATGGCATCAGCTGTTTTGTCAACACATTTGTCAAATATTCCAGTAGAAACAATATTCCACAAGTCCACACTATCAACATTTGTTGGTACTGAGGCATCGATGCTTGCAAATATATGCGAATTGGTGATGCCACTTTTTTTGTAAAATATCAATGGACGCGATAGTTCGAGATAAGTATCCGTATCAATAGTTCTGTCGCTCAATATCAAACCCAGTTTTAACGCATTTAAATACGATCCAGGGAAAACTTCTTTTGTTCACAATGAATAAAGTCCAAATAGTAGTTACTTCCTACAAACAGTTCTATTCCAGAAATTTTCTGTAGGAATAACCTCTGCGAGATCCACACTTTTCACAATATCTTGAACTTGGTCAGATGATAATTCATTTAATGTTTTTACTGCTATGAGGTCATGAGCTATTGGAAGTCGAATTTGTGTAGTTTCATTCGTCATTGGATGATATACATTTGTCAATGTTGTCTACATTAATATCGATATGAAAAACTACAGAAACAAGCCCAGTAGTGAAAAGTTTCAACATAACATCATGTCATTCATAGACGTACGTCAAATTTCATCATGTTCATCTTTCGTCTTTTCTACTTCATTCATCACATTTGCTAATGAGTGTTTCAATTGAAACTTCTTCGGACATAAACGTCTTTGATGAACATTCATTAAACCACATTAAACACACGCCCTCACTTGTAACAACTCAAGTAAAATATAAAAAATACACTTCATGTTTACGTGTAAACTCCTGCTGCTGCATTTTAGTTGATAAAAGTTGATGCATGTCCTGATGCAACTGAACAATTTCGATGACTCTGAAATTTGCTTGTGACTCAAGTTTAGGACTCACATCTTTCTGATTGATTTGAAACAAATATTCTTTAAGCTGTTTAAGTTCTATGTAAGTACAATGTATGTAAATATACATTGTCCATACTCGATACCAATTGTTCGCTCTTAACACCGTCCTTTTCAATATACACTTGAATCCTCCCATACACTGATGCACCGTTTATGCCAATTCTCTTTCATCACTTTTAAGTAAATCCTTTGCTTTGTTAATTTCTAATTCCAATGTATTTTCTAAACGAATCTTCGTACCTTTTTTACATGTGTTAACCGCCATTATGTCAATATTCCAGTGCTGAATTAAATTTGAAACACTTCCATACGACATTTTGAAATTACTCCAATGGTCATTTAGGTACTTTGCAACAACTTGATTAAACTTTTACATTACACAGAGTTCGTTTAAGTTCATGTTAATTGCACTGAAGACTATAGACACTAGCCGTAGGCCGGCTCGCGGGACCATTTAATGAGGCGGAATTTTAACACCTTTGTAAGAACTGTTTTGTAATCTTCACCGACAAATCGTTCAGAAAATGTTTTTTTTTTTAGAATTTGAGAACACACAACGCAGAAATAAATGATTTCCCTAATTTAATTAGCAAAGTAATTGTAGTAAATCATATTTTAAGTTAAACTTTATGAAAATAATCGTTAAGTTTTTTAGATCTTGTTTAGTAGAAAAATAGCATTAGCCTAAAGAAATTCATATCCAATACTTAGCGAATTCTTAATTGTTTACATAATACAAAAGTTTATATATTGTTCAGAACCGTCTAGAGGATAGTACTTATAACATTTTTCACTAAAAACACACATACAGATGAAGGTCATGGTAATCGAACAAGATGTACAGAGCTTATAAACGTGAAGAAGACCTAAAGGTGATTGGTTCCGTACTAAACCAGCGGCAGGTCAAGCCAAATGTAACTGAACAAAGAGAGGGACACGAGCAGGCTGTCGGCGCTGGGAGCCAACATGTTGCCACCCGAAATGGGAGCTCAGGTACTCTTACAAAAACTAACTATCAAAAATCAATAAAATACTTCTAATATTTACATACTCAACAAACCTTTCGTTCAAAAAATACCAACATATTTAAAGTTATAATATAAATATCAAGTACGGTTGCTACATTCAGAATAAATGTATCGGTTTCGATTCTGCTTCCTGTTGACCAAAAGTGGCCGGTTTAAAATGTTAATAAATCAAACAAATATATCCTTCGGAGCTGATGTCAATTTTTAGACACCAAAAGAAATTTGGTTAAGCTCTTTGTGAGAGACCTACGCCTATAAACACACACACACACACACACACACACACACACACACACACACACACACACACACACACACACACACACACACACACACACACACATATATATATATATAGAGAGAGAGAGAGAGAGAGAGAGAAATGAATTAGTAGTATTAACCATGAGATGGCTCTCTAAAGGTGTCGGAACTGTCGCGCCGGGCACAGCGCCTGGATGCCCATCCGATGTTCAGCCTGTCATCACAGGTCAGAGTGCATCAAAGAAGGAGATGACCCCGGAACAAAGGGAAAAAATGTACGTACGCCTGTCCAGTATGTGATGAATGGCAGTGTTTAAAGCGCGCGGCAGTCTGGCGAAATCATACTGTGCTGAATCATATATACTGATGTCTCTTATGTATTATGAATTAAGGTAACACGTGGTTTTTAAGAACAGAATAAAATGTGAATTTAAAGATAAATGTATATTTGACCTATACCGACATAAGACAAAGTCATAGCATCCATACTAATTATTTTGATATACATATATGTATATTAATTAATTCAACGTGTCACCAATTACAGATCATATATAAATATAAATACATAAGTATACAACAAAAATAAGACAACATCTATGTTTCAGAGGTTATTTAATATATATATATATATATTTGGACAGTTTGAATACAGATTTTATTCTTTAAGACTTCAATAGTTTCAACACATAACGTAATACTTGGCCTTACATAATATCTTTTAATTATTAACTTCTAATTTCATTTTAAAAAGGACGTACAAATTTAAAACGATAATTATCTAAATCATGGGAGTTCCAAACATATTTTTTTAGGAATAGTGCTAGTTGCATATCTACCAGTGTGGATTCCTAAAGAATGAACCGACACTCGTATGCTAGTCAATGTAATGTTATGTGGTAGAACATTCAAGCATGGTTCAAATAAATGTTGTTAAACCGTTTAACATATCATCATTCAGGAAGATGCTGTTCCTTAACACATACTGTTCGTGTCTATTTGTTTTCAGAGAGGAAGAGAAAAAGAAATGCAACGATCTCCTGAAGCAAATCGACGAAATTGAAAAAATGTTAAGAGGGGTAATGAACGCGCTGAAAACGTTGAAAGGCTGTAGGCGCAACAAGCGTTGTTTTACCTTTTTTAACTACTCTGTTCACAGGCAATGAAATTCGAATCAGAAACTATTTTGAGTGGCCCCAATCTGTAACCTTTAAGTGCTTGTCATTAACTATAGCTAAGAAAAGGTAATGATGGTAAAAATTGATGATGTTTGAATACAATTAGCCAGTTTCTTAACAGGAACTGCTAAACCAATATGTACTAGGATATATGAACAATACTTTCATCTCGCATGTCTATTGCTAATGAAACCCGATAGTGGCTGGGCCTGGGGACTTTTTTTGTAATTAGTAAAATAAAGCACGGTCTTTTAGTCAACGCATTTTCATTTCAAAAAGTAGATCTGACAATACCTGATTTTGATTTGCGGTACTTAAGTGGCCTACAGCCTGAAAACGTCTCACACTTTGTAAGTCCAATTATTTAGGTGTACATGTGATTGTAAGTACTCTCTAGAAGGATTCGAGACTAGCAATTACTTTTGAATCAGCATGAAAAAAGCAAAAACAGATCCCACACGTGAAGGTCCTTGTAATGGTCTTAAATTAACCATCATTTCAAAGTCATGTAAATAACACATTAAATTTAAAAAAAAATCTGTTTGGTAGTTTAATTCTGCTTCAGAGTTAACTATTGCCATGTGTACTATTAATAAAACGATCAAAGTTAGTTCACAATGAATTTATATCTTATCACATGACATCAGAAACCTTATTGTTCTTAGAGTTTAAAAACTGTGGACGGACAGGCGAAAAAGGCGGCGCTCGGTAACGAGGTTGTTGGCGGGAACATGGGTGTTGAGTGCCCTCCGTCTGCAAAGATCGTCCGCATTTTCACCAGCAGTACATTCACAGGTATACCCGCCGTTGACAACATGCAACCCTTCGCCAAATACCAACACCCGCTAGACGCTGACCTCCAGCACCTGAAAGTGCACTGTACTGGAGTTGTGCGTCTAGCAGGGATGATAATTTCTAATCCACTGTACATAACATTTCAATTCGTCGTGTACCTCTTTGGCCTACTGTATTTGTGGTTTGTATAGGGGAATGTGTAAGTTAAGTTCTACTTTCATTAAATTATATTTGAAAGAAATACTGGTAGTCCAATGAATCTTTAGTCAATGCTTTTGCTTTATAACAAAAGTAAATCTCAACTTGATAGTAAAATAGGACAACAACTGTAGAGTATTTTGATGTGTTTTTTTTCAAACCTTTATTCTAACTAATCACATTTTTATTGTGTATATATCATTGATACAGATGGTTGTGTAGATTCCAATTTTATAGATGATTGTGTACATTCCAATTTTATAGATCATTGTGTGCTTTTTATTATTATAGATACAAAGCATGAAAGGAATATGCTGATGAAATACGCCTACCCGAAAGTAAAGGAGGTTTGCCGAAAATTGGGATACGAATTTCAGGTAATAAATATAAGATAATGTAAGAGTAAGATTTATTTAACGACGCAATTGTTAGCAAGTAACGTAATGTCTGAAGCACTTTTATAGCGACGAAGATACGGACATATGCACAGTTTTAAATCCTTACATGTATGTGCGATTAATATTCTCGTTCTACTGAGCATCGACAAAGCTCCGTATGGGGCTCGATCCAAGGACCCTCTGATCCAGCGTATTAAGATATTCCCATGAAAAGGGGGCAATAAACATGCACGTGATTGGTCAAACAATAACTTCGTTTAAGAATATACAATTTGAATTATTGCACAGGAATTACATGTAATTTGTCGCAAGCACATTCAAGTTTGTTACTTCACTAATGTAATACACGTTGGACGAAAGCAGTATTTGAAATCTGCGATTGTGACAAAAACAAATTAGCCATTACACGCCTACAAAACGCCAGCTCTACCACTTATCGGTGATGCAAAGACAATGAGCTTAGGACACTTCCGTTGTGCAGC
Organism: Mya arenaria; assembly: GCF_026914265.1. Lineage (NCBI taxonomy): Eukaryota > Metazoa > Mollusca > Bivalvia > Myida > Myidae > Mya > Mya arenaria. The sequence goes on along the minus strand of NC_069133.1, from coordinate 65,520,444 downwards.
TGTGCCTTTTGTTTATTTGTACACACATAAGTTTGACTTACATTTTATCTAACATATTTATTAAATTTACATATTTCGAAAATGTGGTACCGTGTAAGTGCAATTATACTACAGGTTGACTCCGATTTCGTTTCAATATGTGCGAACTGTAGCACCAGGAGCTTTATCTCCGATTCGGACTCGTGCAATATGATCACAAATTATTAAATCATATTTCTTATATTTGTTTCAGGTGGTTGACATGCGGTGGGGAGTGCGGGACGAGGCGACGGACGACCATATGGGCACCGAGCTGTGTCTCAAGGAGCTCGCCCTCTGCCGGAAACTGTCCACAGGGCCATCGTTTGTAGTACGTACTTGGAACATTGGCAAATATTCAAACACCTTATCGTGTAATATTATAATCTTATAATCATACAGAAGTAATAAAGATATGTTGTAACGTCAACTACGTTGATGCTGCATCTGAGGCATTACTACAGTACAATCATTAACCTTTCCAATATAGCGGAGTTTTAACAAGTGATTTGTTGCAGTCGCTGTTGTCACACAAGTACGGGTACACGGCCTTTCCCCGGGTGATCGAGGCGGGAGAGTTCCAGACGCTCATGGAACACGTCACGGATGCTGACACCAAGACACTCTTCGACAAGTTTGTGATACTAGTATTATTAACCCATTGGAAATGTTCATACATTTAAGCTTTTCTTTTTCTGTTTATTTCCACTCGAGGGTAAGCTCAATTGCAAAACAAAATACGTAAAACGCGTCAACAGGGACGTGGAATTATTTTACACGTACATATGACAGTGCAAAGTTAAGTTTTTGAAATTAATACATTGACATTCAATATACAAATCTACACATATTCTTTGAAAGAAAGAACGTCAAATATATCATATTCAGTTAACTTAATCATATAGCGCTTTCAAAAATAAAAATAATAGTTTTATATATCAGGTGGTACCGGCTCGACGACAACAATGTCCCGGCCTCCTACGTTCTCTCGTCCATCAGCACGAACCTGCCAGACTTCATCAGCACAGACCGCGAAAAACAGAAGGTCGCCAAGCAGCAGGTATAGACACGACGTTGCATTGTCTTTAGGGGTTTCGTTTATTGATCAGTTGATTGGATTTGCTTTACACTATTTCCTCAATTTGAGTATGATTCCAAAATGTGTGCGTTAGACTGGTTAACGGGCAAATACAGAAGCAGTGTGTCTGTAGTAACTACTACATTAGTATATGCTGTTCAACGGGCAAACACGGAAGCAGTATCTCTGTACTTACTACTACATTAGTGTATACTAGTCACCTGGCAAATACGGAAGCAGTGTCTCTGTACTTACTACTACATTAGTATATGCTGGTCAACGGGCAAATACGGAAGCAGTATCTCTGTAGTTACTACTACATTAGTGTATGCTGGTCAACGGGCAAAACTTATATTTAAATACGTGAATAATAGTATCATCATCACGTTAAAAGTTGTGAAAATGACTCATTTGGAAACACGTTAATGGTTCATTTTACGTTGTCAGCGAATGATTCATAATATAACGGGATCAAGATATCCTTGTTTGAGTGTTCACACTATTATATGTAATGTAATAACTTCGGAATGAAACTGAATCTCCCAGAAGAAGGCCAAGATCAAGGACATTTTGACAAATCAATACTAAGCATGTACAAGAAATGAGAAAAAAAAAAACAACCCCTATCACCAGATACACTACAGAAGTCCACTCATTGCAAACTGCGTGTCAATGAACTCTAATAAACTACATGCGATTTCAATTTCTACATATAGGTGACTCTTAGCTCATTATTTGCCGAGTTTAGACATAGGATGGAAAGCTTATCAGTCCTAACAGAACTGTTTCTAAAATATTGCTCATTATACACATGTCAGTGGTGGGAAGAGAGCGGAAAGATGCAGGACTGGCTGGACGCTGCGGCCCGGGCAGCCTTCGACCATGAACGCGCCAGGAAGTTCATCATGTCAGGTAAATGTAACCCATGTCGCAACTGAGCTGAAGTTCATATAGCACGCTCAGTCCGACCTCCGAGTCCCTAAACTTGCGTATGATCATCTTTTAGTTGTCAATTATGTAAGACAATATCATTTCATTCGATAATGTTAATGTTATTGTTTTAGTAACGGAGACGGAAGTGGAAGAGGGGCTCCTAACAGCGACCGGCGACGCGGTCAAGTGCGCCCTCTGGCTCAAGAGGGACATCGACGACATTGAGAACCAGGAGAAAAACTACGCATTGTCCAGATATATGGGTATTTCAGTGGTCAAGAATACATTTTATTCACTGGGTGGAGGTTGGCATTGAGAAAGGTCTATCTGCACATATTTGATAACTTTCAGGAAGTTTTTGCTCTCATTCCTTCACCGGTTTCCTGTTTCTTACAGAGTGCCTGGGTCCTACAGAGAAGGTTGAAAGGGCCCAGCGAATGTTGCGAGAGCTTAAAGAACAGCGAATGCAGAAGGTTCTCTCCCCTGACCAGATACTCAACTACCACGTTACATGGTCCGGGGGTACGTACACCAACGTCATTGCTCATAGACTGCTCTGCCTATTGAACGAAGCTATAAACAATCGCAAACCTATAGTACGCTCAAAAACACTAACACATAGATATACTCTACAGGAATCGACCCGGACGCGAATGCCGCCCACCGGAAATACCTGGATTCGATGTGCGAGGATTTTGTACGCAACATGGTGTCCTTGGTGGAACAGGCAGTGAAGGCTAAGAATATCACGCACGGTGCACTGCCGGAAGAGATCCTGCAGCACGTGCGCATGTGCCAGGCCAAGTGTGAGACTTTCCAGGGCCGTGAGGAAATACTCGAAGTGAGTTAGCTTTCTGTGTAAGCATGTCGTAGGGACACACAGTACGACTTACATGGCACTTTCACCTAAACAGGATGTATGTACATTTAGATAACCACAGAAACTCAATAAAACAACATTAATTATTGTGCCCATCTGGGATACATATACTTTTGGCCTTGTGTTAACAATACAATTACTAGTATGCTAATTGTATAATCCTAGATCTAAGTCATGGAGTGATTGTTTTATAGAAAATCAAGGCGTACGTGACAGACACAGGCAACACGAAGCCACTGGTGCTGCACGGCGCTAGCGGGACCGGAAAAACGTCCATCATGGCCATGGTCGCCAAACAGGCCCGAACCTGGCTCAACAATAATAATGCAGTCGTCATGCTCAGGTAAATGGAATGTGTATCGGTGTAATGGTGGTTTATACCGATACAATATTTAATCACCAGAAGCTTGGTTATATTCTATGGGCTAGCGTATAATGGCACATTGTAGATATGTCTATAACATGTATTTCGTCAATTCGTCAACATACTATTCACAATAAAATCATATGCTGGTTACAAAATAGAGCAATTAAATAACGTACATGAATTATAATTAGTGTACATATACGTGTGTCTATTCAAGTTTATACTTGTGTCTGTCCGTGTGTCTTTACAGGTTCCTAGGTACGACTCGGTTCAGTTCCTCCGTGGTTCCACTCCTCTACTCCTTACTCAGCCAAATTATACGGGTATTCGGGCTGAAATCCATCCAAACCTCTCAGGTACACGCGTACCCATCGTTATACCTTAATATACACGAAAAACCTCGTAGATTTATTCATTCTGCCTGACTGTCAAATATCATACTACAGTACAGACATTTTACTTATGTTTTTAAAGACATTTAAGCAATCTATTTGACCTTTGCTGTTCGGGCGGTATGTACCTGCACAATGGTACAAGGTAAATGGTTCACATGGCAATTTGCGTTATTCATTCTATTTATATCGTGTATTATACTATAAACATTGAGCCTATAAATATATGACATGAAATATTACAGTGTTGCAAGCTGTTCAACCCTACATACTACCTTCAAATAAAAATAATAAAGCAAATTTTTCAAAAAGCCTTGGTTCTCCAGTTATTAAAGCCTCGTACCTTTCTGGAATCTAAAATATTAATTTACGTATGTCCCATCTTACTATAATCTATAATCTACCAGGTATTAGAGCTGCTTAAGATGCGATTCAAACTGACGCTCAAAGCGGCAAAGCCCACCAAGCCTCTGGTGCTCATAATCGACTCCCTGGACCAGCTGGACACCGCCCACGGGGGCCGCCGCCTCGCGTGGCTCCCGGCTGTCTTGCCGCCTCACTGCAAGATCATCGTCTCCACCCTCCCAGACGACAAGTATGAGGCATTTCCCGCATTCAAGGTATGTCTGCCCTCACAACCCTATAATGGGTGCTTTACGCCTATATCTGTGTGACCACTATATGTGGTAGATGATTGATTTCTTCAACAACAAACGGTTTAAGCTGTTCCAATAGAAAACAACACATTGGTAATCGTAACAAGTATTTTAGTTGTGAACATCCATGGACGTCGCCATCACACACTGATTTTTTTTATCGATAAACCTTATAGACTCTGGTACCGGACGAGGGTCAGCATGTTGGGGTGCCGGACTTGGGAGAAGGTGAGGCACGGACCATCGTAACAGCCTTACTGGAGGGTCGGAACCGCCGCCTCACACACGCACAGACGGATATCCTCCTTAATACCTTTAAACAAAACCCGACACCGCTCTTCTTGAAGGTAGGTCAATGATTTTTTGTTTTCATATTGAAGATCAATATGGCGGCAAGCATTAAAAATCGCCACATTCATATAATGTTCGTAGTTTTGTCTTAATATTAACTGCAGTTAAAGAAAGTTAAATGACTTTTTAATTACGCAATATGTACGTGTATCATTTCAGCTGTGTGTGGAGGAGGCAATATTGTGGCGGTCGTTTGACGCCGGGGAGCGGACGGTGCTTGAGACCACGGTCCGGGCGGCCGTCACTAGCCTATTTACACGTCTGGAGAAGATGCACGGGAAAATGTTGACCAGCAGGGCGCTCGGATATCTCACACTCGGTACGTTCCCAACTAAATGAATAAGGTCATTTTAGGTTAATTATCATTTGTGTGTTTTAACGTCTGAGTACAGAATAATTTATATGAAAATAGAAGGGTCGGGACCTAACTTCGACCTCAACAAATCGACAGGTCTCGAACGATCGCCTGCTCGAACAATCGCAGATTTACTTTATAACTGAAAAACTAAAATACAATATGGTTTGAAATAAAACAACCTCTCAGTAAGCACGTGTCATGCGAAGGTAGAATAAGGCCTCTCATAGCGCATGCCATATAAAGGTAGAATGAAGCCCTCTCATAGCGCATGCCATGTAAAGGTAGAATGAAGCCCTCTCATAGCGCATGCCATGTAAAGGGAGAATGAAGCCCTCTCATAGCGCATGCCATGTAAAGGTAGAATGAAGCCCTCTCATAGCGCATGCCATGTAAAGGTAGAATGAAGCCCTCTCAATGGCATGTCATGTAAAGGTAGAATGAAGCGCTCTCATAGCGCATGCCATGTAAAGGTAGAATGAAGCCCTCTCATAGCGCATGCCCTGTAAAGGTAGAATATCACCCTCTTATAGCGCATGCCCTGTAAAGGTAGAATATCACCCTCTTATAGCGCATGCCATGTAAAGGTAGAATATCACCGCTCTGAATATCACACTCTTATAGCGCATGTCATGTAAAGGTAGAATATCACCCTCTCATAGCTCATGCCATGTAAAGGTAGAATATCACCCTCTCATAGCGCATGCCATGTAAAGGTAGAATATCACCCTCTTATAGCGCATGTCATGTAAAGGTCAAATATCACCTTCTTAAAGCGCATGCCATGTAAAGGTAATATGAAGCCCTCTTATAGCGCATGCCATGTAAAGGTAGAATTACACCCTCTCATAGCGCATGCCATGTAAAGGTAGAATATCACCCTCTTATAGCGCATGCCATGTAAAGGTAAAATATCACCCTCTTAAAGCGCATGCCATGTAAAGGTAATATGAAGCCCTCTTATAGCGCATTCCATGTAAAGGTAGAATGAAGCCCTCTCATAGCGCATGCCTTGTAAAGGTAGAATATCACCCTCTTATAGCGCATGCCATGTAACGGTAAAATATCACCCTCTTAAAGCGCATGCCATGTAAAGGTAATGTGAAGCCCTCTTATAGCGCATGCCATGTAAAGGTAGAATGAAGCCCTCTCATAGCGCATGCCATGTGAAGGTAGAATATTACCCTCCTATAGCGCATGCCATGTGAAGGTAGAATATAGCCATCCTATGGCGCATGCCATGTAAAGGTAGAATGAAGCCCTCTCATAGCCCATGCCATGTAAAGGTAGGATGAAGCCCTCTCATAGCGCATGCCATGTGAAGGTAGAATATTACCCTCTTATAGCGCATGTCATGTGAAAGTAGAATATTACCCTCCTATAGCGCATGCCATGTGAAGGTAGAATATAGCCCTCCTATGGCGCATGCCATGTGAAGGTAGAATATAGCCCTCTTATAGCGCACCCATATAAAGGTAGAATATCGCCCTCTTATAGCGCATGCCATATAAACGTAGAATATCGCCCTCTTGTAGCGCATGCCATATAAAGGTAGAATATAGCCCTCTTATAGCGCATGCCATATTAAGGTAGAATGAAGCCCTCTTATATTGCATGGTAGAATATCGCCCTCTTATACCGCATGCCATGTGAAGGCAGAATATCGCCCTCCTATAGTGCATGCCATGTTAAGGTAGAGTATAGCCCTCCTATAGCGCATGCCATGTTAAGGTAGAATGTAGCCGTCCTATAACGCATGCCATGTTAAGTTAGAATATCGCCCTCTTATAGCGCATGCCATGTGAAGGTAGAATATTACCCTCCTATAGCGCATGCCATGTGAAGGTAGAATATTACCCTCCTATAGCGCATGCCATATAAAGGTAGAATAAACCCCTCTCATAGCGCATGCGATGTTAAGGTAGAATATAGCCCTCCTATAGTGCATGCCATGTTAAGATAGAATATAGCCTTACTATATAGCATGCCATGTTAAGGTAGAATAAACCCCTCTTATAGCGCATGCCATGTGAAGGTAGAATATTACCCTCCTATAGCGCATGCCATGTGAAGGTAGAATATCGCCCTCTTATATCGCATGCCATGTGAAGGTATAATATCGCCCTCTTATAGCGCATGCCATGTGAAGGTAGAATATCACCATTTTATATCACATACCCTGCAAAAGTAAAATATCACCCTCTTATCTTCAGCGCGTAATGGAATAACGGAATCTGAGTTGGAGGACGTGTTATCTTGTGACGATGACGTGCTAAATGACGTATACATGTATTGGACCCCGCCCATGCGGAGACTGCCGCCACTTCTCCTCGTCCGGGTGCGGACGGATATAGACCAGTACATCGGTAAAGCAAATTTGTACCTTAATTACCATCTAGAATTTTTTTAAAGATAAATTTGATGATGATGATGATGATGATGATGATGATGATGATGATGATGATGATGATGATGATTTGTCCTTTTCAGCTGAGCGGGGAGCGGACGGGTCGCGCGTGTTGTGCTGGTACCACCGCCAGTTTATCGAAGCGGCCACGGACCGCTACTGTAGCGACCCGGAACAGACCAAGGTCATGCACGCCAACCTCGCGGACTTCTTTAATGGAACCTGGGCAAACGGTATTTGAACACAATATTCCCACATTTAAAAGTATAGTGAAACATCTTTCAAATTGGTAAAAAGAATATGTGAAGTATGGTTTCTTATTAAGCATATACCCATATCCTTACATGATAACAACGTTCTTCATTATAAGACGTTAATGGTGCAAACAGCGACCAAACATCCTCAATTGCATCATTCTTTTTTATACATGTTTATAATGAATAGCAATACACAGTTGAATAACACCAGCAGGGTCTTTATAGTTATAAGACAATGCTTGAAATTATGTTTTTCCACCAGGCCGGAAGAAGGCCTACACGAATGCTAGTGGACAGCACCTGGAGGAGGACCGGATGGTGAGCGATCAGCCCCTGCGTTTCGGGGAGAAAGGGGAGTTCAACCTGCGGACGCTCAACAACCTCCCCTACCACCGGATGTGGGCGGGGCAGCTCCAGCTCCTCAAGGACGAGTGTCTCGCAAACATCAAGTTCGCCGTCACCAAGCTGCAGGCACAGCCAGTAGAGTGAGTTATAATGGATGTTATGGATTCTTAAATCTCAAATCAAACTTAACAGAACCATAAATTATATCATACTCAAAATACATTTTGAACGAGCAAGTGTTTTGATTCAGTGTTAAAACAACCCGGAAGATATGAAAGTCAACATAATAAATACTGCGAAAACCTAAATGATTAACTATTTCAGTTCCATTAAATTCAGTCACACTTACTAATGCAAACATTGTTGTCAGATATAAAAGGAAAACTGTCCGTTTGTTTGTAAGCGCGAAATTTCATTCTTATCAGCCATTCTTGTCTCCATCCAGGAACTTCCTGGACGATTACATTGCGGCTACATCGCGATTCCCTGATGACGAGCTGTTACAGGAAGTGCTCCAAGCACTGCTGCTCTCCCGCAAGGGGATGCAGACGGACCAAGTCCAGTTCGTCCCACAGCTACTAGGGCGACTCGCTGACTCGCCGGTATGCATGATATTTACAAAGACAAATACTGAAACCAAAGCTTGTGTATACAATGTGTGTATTATAATAGATATGTTATTAGTTTTTTATCCTGCCGAGTCCGCTGCGAATGTGGGATTAAACACCTGAGAGGATGATTCCGACTTAATGTTTTATTTCTCTACCTAAACCCACTTCCCTTTGTTTGATAAAGCAAAGATCAATGCAAATCACCTTGTAACCTCGGTCTCATCATCTTCATGTCAAAGGCCGTGTCGGAGTTCAAGGCGCGTCTGCGGGCGTATGATGAGCAGCCATGGTTAGAGCCGCACCTGGACATTCTGGAGCGCCCAGGCGGTCAGCTAATTCACTGCTTTAGTGCTCATGGTAGCGATGTCGATATGATTGACATGTCCGCGGATGGAATGTACGTCGTCACAGGTATGCCATTTCGCGGTGACTGATAGCCGGTTGAAATTTGTTTGGTCGTGAGCACTTATGTTGCTGTTTAAAACCTTTACTATCGCAGTGAATTCGTTTGACGTTGACATTCTGCATAGGGTATCAACAATACGTGAAATAGTTGAATGTATTTTTTTCATCGAATGCAGCTCAAATCGATAAACTTAACAATATATTCATTTACTTTCCCCGCACTCTTTTCAGTGTGTCAATCTGAAAAGCGTGTAAAGATATGGGACATGATGTCGGACCCACCACGCCTTCTACGGGAGGTGACGGGAAAAGCCCAGTGCACGGCTGCCTACTTCTGCCAGGGGGACACATGCGTCGTAGCCGAGGCCGGCAGCACCATACACGTGGAGGAAGTCAAAACGGGTATGGTTGACAGAAACCAAAAGAATTTAGGGCGTTGATATGGACATGTTAACAGTTTTTGATCTCTTTATAATGTTATGTTGAAAAATTGCAAATGTACGTGCGTAGAAGTATGTAATTTATTATAAACATGTACTTAAGTTTTAATGTTGTTTTTTTGAAAGACGAAATGACGTCAGCACAATTTATGATATACCATATTACTGTCATTCTCGGCTCTTTTTGCGTAGAATTCCATTAAATAAGACGAAACGTAACTCGAGACGTAACTGATTGCAAGCATGGTGATATTGCTTATATAGGAACAACACAAATGCTGACTGTTATGCTTCAAAGCGGTGAAGTTGACCTTCATTTTTTCAGGCAAACTATGTGCCAAATTCCCCTACCCTGGGGGCAACACGTCCAAGACATTCTGTGTTGCGGGACCAAATAAGGGGCTGGTGGTGACCTTCAACCGGAATCAATGTCTCGTCAACGACATAGAGACACAGACGTGTACACACACACTCGACTCCCAGCTTACATTCGGCTCCGTGAGCTACCCTGTTGGTAAGTTCAGTATCCCAGCAGTATAGATGGATGAAACACACTACGGTATAAAATTGTTACCATTTGTTATAAGTATATTTCATGCTTTTAAACATGTGACAGTTGAGACCAGTGTGAGATCGAGAACTGATGAACTAGTTTAAACCCTCAGTGAACTCTTGTTTCATTTACAGTTTCAATGCGGTCATTTTGTGTTGCCTGGTGTGTATAAGTTTTGGCTACTGGATTGACGCTCCTTTTTCAGCCAGCAACACAGCTCTAGCGGTGTGCGATGCGAACCAATATTTCATAACCGTCCTTGACCATAAGACGTTCCAATTTATTCCACCATTCCGTGGTTTTGAGAAGATCCCCACAGATGACGGTGATTTCGATGAGCACGAGGTCGAGGCTATCTCCATACACCCGGACGAGACCCACCTCATGTATACAACATTGTTCACCAGCGAGATCGTCTTCGCAGATTTCCATGGCAACCGACTACGCTCCATTCCACGTATAGTTGTTTTTGATTTTCGCTTTATACCAAACTGTAATAAGCCAACTTTGAGCTCGCACGAACTATATTTGACAAATATACTGGTACGCCAGAAATCCGACCTCGTTTTAACGAGATACGTTAGCCGCCCAAACGGGAAAGAGAAACTTAGATGTTATAAACATGCAAATTGGCTTGATTCTCAGAAATCAATTGTTATTATTGACCATTAATGTGTTGTGACCATGCTCGAAGCCACTGTTCATTATTCCTTCCACAAAATACGTACCTGAAACTGGTAATGCTTGCTACCAGTACCAGGTACGTATTTTTCTATTGCATAATTAATACTAATGTTGTCGATGGAATAATGAACAATGACTTCGAGAATGGGCACAACTCATGAATGGTCAATTATAACAACAAATTTCCAAAAATCACTGTGGTTATATCGAGATACTTTGGGATAACCAGTTATCAATATTCACACATTTGTGTATCGGATATAGACCTCTCTCGACCACATCATCCTCACTTATTATCTTTAATACGGCTGAAAGTCAAAAGCAATGTCTGTAAACCTTGACCTTTTTTAAATTCATGTTGGATCTCCTTATATGTCCTTATATTGTATGAGTTTGACGTGGTGACAGACGTGGTTCCTATTGCAGCAAACGAACAACTGTCATTCAATCACTTGGGCTTTGACGGAGATGGGAAACATTTCTGGGTCACAAACAACAATTTTGTGATTTTCTACGACACAGCATCATTACTGGTGAGCATATACCGAATTAAGAGATATCAACATATATGTTACATCAAAGAAGGCACCTCATAACTTAAGAATAGTTCGTAGGAAATGTGAACATAACTAATATCAGGGGCGGTTTAAGGAGTTCGAGTTAGAGGGGGCGCAGTTTGGAGAGGCAACAAAGAACGAACGCTCGCTTCCCAAAGAATACGAACAATCCATGGTTTTCAATGGGTTAATTGGGACTTTAAGTCGTCCCCAAGGAATATTGAGACATTGAGTCTGAAATATTGCATTTTAGTCCATCATTGTCATATTGTACCTCGGATATTGACATAAAAAAGTGAACCTTAACAATTTTAGAGGGTGCGCGCGCCGGGTGCACCTCGTCTAAATCCGCTAATGATTATCAGAAGAGAAGAGAACAGTACTGAGAATATTAGATTATTTTTAACTTGAACATGTAAAGTTCATCGTTATGCCATTAACATAATCACTTAGCATGATAATGACAGTTGTATGCGACAGTGCAATTAACATATCGAACTTTTCAACTGACATAAAATACATTTAATCAGTTATAAACTGAAGAATACTTTTTTACGCGTAGTCGTAAACCGACTTCAGCCTTACGGAAAGAGCTCGTGTTATTACATTGAGCCATAAGCAATATTTTTCCTATCCAGTTGTGGATACATTCGAAAGGGTTTTCCTTACCATTATATGTCAAATAAAAAAACATCTTGTGTCAATTCAAGTCTTTTGATGATGCAATTCTTGGGCATCGCTCCACCAATTTCCGTCAAGTTTAAGTTTTGGCCAAGGATTGCAGCATTAAAATACAAGCAATAGACATATTTTCGTATTTTTTTTCTGTCGCAATAGTTATTTAGAATTTAAGTTGTACATCGGTTGTGACCCGCGGTGACCCATGTGAGAACACCTTTGAAGTCACGTGATTCCTCACCCTGTTTTCTGTGGGCCGAATATGTTAAGAGCCTTATTGAAGTAAACGTTCGTCCATGCAGGAGATTGACCGGCTCGAGCATAAGAGCGACATAATTGGTGTGCGGACGACCGACTCACTGAACGTGGTCACCATCTCGGAGGACAGCAACCTGCGCGTGTGGGACCGCCGCCGACAGAAAGTCACCTCCACCACGTGTGTAGAGCCGTTCACACCAATCAAGAAATACAGGTTCAAAACTTCCCATTACTAATTAATCAAACTATTCTTTTTCATGTTCGACTGTAATTGAGTATAATTTTAATTTATATTATTATATTATTTACGTTTCCCTAACACATTGTTTAGAGGAAACGTTTAAATTGTATTACTAGTCCATCTGCCATGGATTTAGGATGTCGTTAACATGCATATATACCTGCTTCTGAGTCTTCACAACCTTGACAGAACCTCGTGATAGCATCACGCTCTATTATAATATATATGTTATATTATATTTGAATTGAAATGAGTGCGTGCCATGACACCATAAACAAAGTTGTATGCTCAATTTGAGGACAAGCACTTTTATTTCGCCTTTCTGATCTCTTGCAATGAATTTCAGAACAATTTAGTCTAAAAGGTATGTAAGAAAGAGTATATATATCATGTGTTTTACTCATTCGTGACTTAAGCGTCCTGCAAGCCTAGTTTCAGGCTTCCGCAAGTGCGCTCGGTAATTCTTATCCTGACCGGAAACTCGTAAATGGTACATGCTAACATGTTATTTGAATGCAGTTCAAAGACAACATAGCTAACACGTGTGTTGTGTTTTGTAGTACCCCTGTTGCCCTGCCGTACCATGGCTACATATTTGTACACGGGACCGCAAGTGGAAGCAGTAACGATGACGTCATCCTAGGCGTGTATGACGTTGGACAGATGAAATACGTGAAACTCAGAACGTTTGTACGTTTCTTCTTGTGTTTTTGTTGAATGAACACGTATAATTATTATTGTTATTACTTACATGCCTTGTTTTGCAACTTCACATCATCTGACATATACATACTTTCTATTTCAAGTTTAACCTTAAAATGATAAGATGGATTTCATGATCATGTGATTTAATCTGTAAAAATGGAGCGAGAGAAAAAAGAGAGTTTTATTCAATTGTGATATTTTAAGAGCAGGCGATGGTGAAAGAACATAAATTTGCTGATTATTATGGTGATATGATTTCAAAAAGAAATTCCATATTAACTAAGTTTGTTTGTCTTTTACGTGACATGCGAATATCCGTGATCGCGGGTTGTAAAACTATATTGCAATGATTCACGCATGCACTGGCTTAGAAGAAACTGCCCTGAGCAATGCAAAGTCGTCATACTAATTTATGTTATGGTAAAAACACAGATACACACCTTTACATTAATTCTCTCCTATTTAAATCAAACTAGCGTGAATGTCACAACACGTAGAAACTTCTACTTTATTTTTATATTAGTAATACTTTATATCTTGTCAAATTATCAAGAAATGAATTTCGTGTGACCGTGGAATTTAATCTTTTTTTTTTCTTTTAATACAAACATGTATTCTAAGCACTGTTTATAAAAAAAAAAATAAACATTTATAATCATATTATGAATGCCGTGTTGGAAAAAAGAATAAAACTCATATAAAAGTTACCTTCATTACATTTTGTCCAGGTCGGTTTGGATGGAATACGCAAGTTTTACCCATTGGATGATCGGCGCCTCATTCTGGGTTACAACCGGAAACTGCACGTCCTTGATCTTGATACAATGACATTTCCCGTGACCTTGCAAGGCATCCATGACAGTAACAACAGTGTGTTTGCGTCTGGGAAGAACAGTAAGGTCCTTCAATAAAAGTTGCACGGAATTACAATATCTTATATATATTTTCAAAATTAAATGATGAAGCAAACTATGTTTAATAACTTTTTATTCAAACTTTTGAGTAGAACAGACTATGAATTCTACAATTTTAAATGGCATTGTACATGCAGCATTTACAGCCATTTATCATTCATGTTTGACTGGTACACTACAGGGTTATTGTGTTGCACGCGAGGAGGACATCATTTGAAGGCGTACACATTGGACAGTGGGAAAGTTGACTTCATCATCAAAACCACGGAGAAGAAGGTGGCACAGGAATTAAAGGTTTTTAGTTCATACATTTTTATTGAAATGTATTTGTAGAGAAAATGTGAAAAAAGTTGAGATACATAGGCTTTACATAAGCCTCCAGCCATTTTGATTATTAGTTCAACTTATCATTGTACAGTCAATGAGAACACTGCGTTTACACAACTGAACTCTAATCTTTATAAACCAATTGGTTCAATTTAAATATAAATCGTGGCATTAATTATTTAAGACTGTATTTTATTGGATTATAGTTGTAATGGCAAACTGTAGATACCCAACTTTTGTTGAAACGGCGGCAAAGGGTCCAGGTGAAAGCCTTCAACCAGTTTGTAAGTAATATGAAATATTAGGGTAAGTCCTAACTGCCTGTGTTTGTCTAGGTGAATGAGCCAGGGACAGTGGCCGCCATCTCCTACGATGAGGGGCCCATCCTGGTATTTGATCTGGTCAATAGGGCTGTAATATGTACCATAGGTACTGGTACGTACACTTTTCATTTACATACAACTTAACATACCAAACAGTTATACAATTTTCCTTTAAGTATACAGAAATGGTCGGGCTACTAGCTGTGCTACATGCTGTGTTTACATACTGGCTACTAGCTGTGCTATATGCTGTGTCTACATACTGGCTACTAGCTGTGCTATATGCTGTGGCTACATACTGGCTACTGGCTGTGCTATATGCTGTGGCTGCATACTGGCTACTTGCTGTGCTATATGCTGTGTCTACATAGTGACTACTGGCTGTGCTATATGCTGTGGCTACATACTGGCTACTGACTGTACACAAGTTCTTGAACAATTCAACAGTTGCCTGAACACAATATGTTTACCGATACTTTCGATATTTTATGAATAGTAACAATAAATACCCTACGTCTAAGGGCAGTTAACTAGATATACGTATAAACATATTCGTATATGCACACAATTCATGTTTTATATAATTTTCAAACTCTTCCGACCTATTTACACCAGAGAAGTACGGGGAGTATTTCGGGACGTACCTGTGGCTGGACGATGCTGGAAGCAGGCTGTTCTTCAGTGCCGACATGGCGATAGACCAGGCCATCAAGGAAGACGTAGAACATCTCATTGCCTGGGATGTGAAGGAAAGTAGGTCTTACAGTAATTTTATAATGAGATGGAAGTGAGATAAAAGAGATAGAGCTCAATATTTTGAAATCATATTTCAACCTGTGCCTTATGAGGATCACCACTAAAGCTCTGTATACATAATATTCTATACTTTATATTTATATGTATTTATTTCAACTTTCCAATGAAATAGATTAGCAGCTTCTGTTTGACAACATCAAAGTGTTTAGAACAAACTAACTCGCATAAGATGTTATGCCATGCCATGCTATGTATACGTGTTATTTATAACAATTGATATATTTCCACGATTTGAATTATGTATACAAAGAGTCATGCTCATAATATATTACCCCGTCAGATCGCGAGTTGTTCCGAATGTTTGACTTAGAAGGCCAACGTCGGCACCAGCTCAAGAAGAATGACGAAACTACGGCAATAGAGGACGTATTCCCATTGGACAAGAGCCGCATCATCACGCCATGCTATGACAACGTGTGTCGCATATACGATATACAGACAGGTGAAGCCCATCTTTCTGAATAGTATTCAAATAAGAACAAGCAGAATTCATACACAAAGAATGTATTGAAACACACAGATAACATACACCGTGTATTGGTCTAAAGTCAGTACTTTTTATGTAATTTTAGTATAAGTTAAAAAGACCTTATAAGCTTTCTCTTGTAATGTCTTAATTACAAATCAAAAGGAAGCTTTTAGGAAACATGTTTGATTTAATATAATATAAATAATGATATTCCGTAGAAACGTGTGCTTTACATTCTATAGTAGAAACTATTGTTTAAATGTAGAATACATTGAAACTAAAATGACCATTATCATGTAAACTATCCGTATTTTGTATTGATGCGATCTTTTAAACGTAGTTAATTGATGAATATGAATCACCATTGTCCCTAGGGAAGCTGCTTTCCCGGCTGGAGGGCCACAGGACGTCGGTGAAGATGGCGCTGTGTCCGCGCGCCCCCTATATTGTCACGTACGGCTGTTTCTCGGAGGAGGATTGCCTCATGCTGTGGGACAAGGTCACGTATGCTCGGGTCGCGACCTACAGCCTGGATAGCGAGGTAACCCTGAAAAAAACATATTGATGATATTTTCAACCACTAAAATATGCGTATTCGATTTCACTGTTATCACAATTATAAGATGATTATGAACCACGCTTAGTTGCGTTTCCTGGATAAAAAAACAGACTGTTTTCACAAAATGTACGGATTTTATCCTCTCTTTTAATTCGACAATTCTTCAATAGTCACTTTTCACAAATATATGTTATGGCTTTATAGCTGACATTATTTTCTAAGCATAGGGTTTTACAAATGTTGAAGCATAAGTTTAAATAATTTGAAACACTTGTCAGATACTACGAGGTGAATAATTCTGAATATGAAGTCCTTATGTCTTTATAAATGTTGAATGGTCGCGTGAACGTGTCCCAAAGCTCAGTAGTAGAGCACTCGCTTCGGTGCAGAAGTTGGCGGGTTCGAACCCCGACCGCGACAAAACCATAAGACGTTAACATTTGGCACCAGTAGCTCCTTTGCCTAGCGATCGGCATTAAAAAAGGTTATAACTGATACAATGATGTACTCAGTCTGGTTAAACCTAGGCAAGTTGTATTCCGTGTATCGAGCACGTGAAGGAACCAAGCGGTCTCTTCGCAAATAGCTAGGGTATCGCACCACGATCTCGTCTATCTCACTATGTCCTTCAAGTCTACCTATATCTGGATTTGATTGGGAAGTACAATCACTTCGGACAAATGTCACACATACAAATCTATTTTTATTCGTCATTGCGTCACGGCGGGGTCACGTCAAAATTAATTCAGTCAATAGCGCGGAAGACCTTGATAAACTCAAATAAACGAAACAAATCAACATCCCCCCCCCCCCCCCCCCCCCCTGATCCCGAACCTCTTCTGCGAGAGGGGTGCAACACGTTTCCCCTAGCCCCTTACTGCTTCTGTATGAGGGGGACAACACGAGAGCTGTTATTTTGTATATGAGTTATGACACTTAGTAAGACCTAATTCAGGCTACCCTCCTCGAAATATTAGATTCTACGGGCTTCGGATAATAGTCATTGGTAAATGTCTAAATATAACTTGTACGTAGAGGAAAAAAGAAATGAGTGGTATCAACAAATGAAAAAAATGGAATATGATATTTTGGTTGTAGATGTAAGCGCATAATATAATTTATGTTATTTTCCTTTCCAGATGGACAAGGCGTACTGGAGCGATGACGGGTCGTATTTCTACATGACGAGTAACGGTATACGGGACGGACGAGCGGAGGCGGGGGTGGTGCGATGGACTGTGAATTACGGGGACGCCCACATGGCTGGAAGGGTACCGGAGGCCGCGCCGCCAATATACAATGAAAGAGGTGAGAAGCACACATTTGGTGACTATATGATCACAATATGCACAATGGTAAGATATCATATGATGATGTTATTTTTGTCATTGTTATGTCATCGGATGGGAGATACTGTCGAGCAGCTCAACAATTAGATTTGGTCAATTTTGTTTGCGTGAGAACAATTACCCAAACAGCTGTTGTGGGAATAAATACAAATGCAATATCCTCAAGTGTGTATTATGACTAGACTAGTAATTACGAAATGGAAAGTTACTATGTTGTATGTTTTTTTAAAACTATATCCAGAGAACTTCTTATGGTTACAACTGCTTATGGCATCGAAAAACTTTTATTGTTAAGAATAAATACGCATGATATATAACGGTACGCTATTAGTTGTTTTGCGAAATTTTAGTAGAGAAGCGAAGTTCGTCATGCATGTCTACTGTTCTGTTTCTTCCTTGTGCAGTGGAGTTTCCTCCTATTAACTTTACCGGCTCGCCGAAAGTGACGAAAGACTACACTCCCGAGGCCGACGACCCCGACACTGACGAAGAGATCTTTAGTGACTCTGATGAGGATAATGATGACGACGATGATGAAAATGATGATGACGAGGAGGGGGCAGTGAACTGAAAATCAATTGACTTAAGACTGCTTTTTTAATACCACATTTAAGTCATAGGAAAATAGAATCAAGTGGCTAGAAATAACATATTAAGAGTTTATTTTCGTGGATATCAATAACTGATAATCATTTTCATAACATACTGGTGACATTGCAAGTTGACCGAACTTGTAAGGTGTGTCCAGCATTTTTGTATATCTGGCAACATGTTTATCAAGTTGCAATTGCTCGTCTTGGGGCACAGCAACGACGTCGACAACTTCAACAGAACTTCCCTGATTACCTTGTATATATTATTGTTTTCTTTCTTTTTGATAAACAGACCCGCTGAAATGTTTTCACATGCTAAACCTTGTTTCCAGGTTAATATAACGATCGTTAATTTTTCTGAATAACACACGTGTAGTCTAATAATATCACTCCGGTGTGTTTGTAAACAGTTTAACTGGAAATAATTGCTTATTGGTAATATTTCAGGTAATCATACTTTATTTTCTCATATTTTAAGATAAAGAGTTGTTCGATTAAAGAAGTTCATTTTCCATAAAACTCACCAGTTGCACACGTGATATTTTCTCTTTGATTTTATGAAATTCATTCTTCAAACATTCATCACTTTCTGTTTTTAAAACTGAAATGACGCCATGAACATGTTACAAAATGAATTTATAGTGTTTATGCTGTGACTATTACTGGATACCATCTAAATATTCAAGTTTCTTTGAAATGAAATGGTACTACATTTTTGAAATGCATGTAGCGTGGGAAATGACATTGCTTTGTGAGTGTGGGGTATTCGGCTGCTCATGAGATCATGAGCTCAGATAGAACAGGTAGGTCTGTTTGGTTATGTGATAAAAGAATCTGACATTTGTCGCCAAATTATACACAATTATATTCAATTAGTTTACTTACAAATTCCCAGAACTCGTTGAGTAAAGGTGTGTTCTATATGGCGATTCTTGAGATATCATACATGTATAAAGCGGGTATATTCAATGATTGACATAAAAATGACTTTTCCGCTAGTACCTTGTGGAAAGAGATGAGGTTATTATTAGGGTCAATGTTTAGGGTCGTCTCTATTTTTTTTCTTTTTGTTCACTTACGCAACATACACTTGTTTTTCGAATATTTTGTCAACATTATTTCAATGTCATTTATTTAAATCTTCAGTTGTTATAGGCTGGCTGTCCACACTTCAAACGTGTGCAGTTTTCAAAGCCACCGTCATTTTTAGTTGGAAATGTTATCATTTTCTTAATGCTCACATATGTCAACAACTTATTTTAAAAGACCGTATAATTTATTCGTTTGAATACCATAAAATGCTCATATTTATATATATATTTTGAACATAAACTTTAAGACTTGGATATGTTTTCGGTTTTTATAGTATTGTTATCATATAGAAGATTGAAACTGTGATATTATTTGTTAATATAATTTATATTTAGATTATTCCGCAGATTGTTAATAAACCCAACAACTACACAAACACTGAATGTTATCTTTGCAAAGTCGCACCCAAGACCTAAACCCTGGCTGAAATGTGAAGGTAAATTAGGTTATAGAGTCGGTCACCACTGTTGTATACGGTCGCCGCTATTGTTTACGGTCGCCGCTATTTCCGCTGTTGTGTAAGGTCGTCTTTATTGTTTTACGGTCGCCGCTGTTGCCGGTATTGTACACGGGCGCCTTAGCGGCATATAGCCACCGCTACTGTATACATCCGCCACATCTGCATATGATTGTCACTACTGCGTACGGGCGCCGCTACAAAACACAGACGTCACAACTACATACAATCGCCGCTACTGCATACAGTCGCCGCTACTGCATACGGTCGCTGCTACGGCATACGGTCGCCGTTACTGCATACATACGTCACTACTCGATAAGGTTGCCACTATTACATACCGTTGCCAATACTGTAAACAGCCTACAGCAAAATATCACCAGTACTGCATAAAGACGGCACTACTGCATACGGTTGCCACTACTGCATACTTTCGACGTTACTGCATACAGCATATTGTCACCGCTACTGCATACAGCTTACAGCATAATGCCACCGCTACTGCATACAGCCTACAGCATATTGTCACCGCTACTGCATACAGCCTACAGCATATTCTCACCGCTACTGCATACAGCCTACAGCATATTGTCACCGCTACTGCATACAGCCTACAGCATATTGTCACCGCTACTGTATACAGCCTACAGCATATTGTCACCGCTACTGTATACAGCCTACAGCATATTGTCACCGCTACTGCATACAGCCTACAGCATATTGTCACCGCTACTGTATACAGCCTACAGCATATTGTCACCGCTACTGTATACAGCCTACAGCATATTGTCACCGCTACTGTATACAGCCTACAGCATATTGTCACCGCTACTGTATACAGCCTACAGCATATTGTCACCGCTACTGCATACAGCCTACAGCATATTGTCACCGCTACTGTATACAGCCTACAGCATATTGTCACCGCTACTGCATACAGCCTACAGCATATTGTCACCGCTACTGCATACAGCCTACAGCATATTGTCACCGCTACTGCATACAGCCTACAGCATATTGTCACCGCTACTGTATACAGCCTACAGCATAATGTCACCGCTACTGCATACAGCCTACAGCATAATGTCACCGCTACTGTATACAGCCTACAGCATATTGTCACCGCTACTGTATACAGCCTACAGCATATTGTCACCGCTACTGCATACAGCCTACAGCATATTGTCACCGCTACTGTATACAGCCTACAGCATAATGTCACCGCTACTGCATACAGCCTACAGCATATTGTCACCGCTACTGTATACAGCCTACAGCATATTGTCACCGCTACTGCATACAGCCTACAGCATATTGTCACCGCTACTGCATACAGCCTACAGCATATTGTCACCGCTACTGTATACAGCCTACAGCATATTGTCACCGCTACTGCATACAGCCTACAGCATATTGTCACCGCTACTGCATACAGCCTACAGCATATTGTCACCGCTACTGCATACAGCCTACAGCATATTGTCACCGCTACTGCATACAGCCTACAGCATATTGTCACCGCTACTGTATACAGCCTACAGCATATTGTCACCGCTACTGCATACAGCCTACAACCTACAGCATATTGTCACCGCTACTGTATACAGCCTACAGCATATTGTCACCGCTACTTCATACAGCCTACAGCATATTGTCACTGCTACTGCATACAGCCTACAGCATACTGTCACCGCTACTGTATACAGCCTACAGCATATTGTCACCGCTACTGCATACAGCCTACAGCATATTGTCACCGCTACTGTATACAGCCTACAGCATATTGTCACCGCTACTGCATTCAGCCTACAGCATATTGTCACCGCTACTGTATACAGCCTACAGCATAATGTCACCGCTACTGCATACAGCCTACAGCATATTGTCACCGCTACTGCATACAGCCTACAGCATATTGTCACCGCTACTGTATACAGCCTACAGCATAATGTCACCGCTACTGCATACAGCCTACAGCATAATGTCACCGCTACTGCATACAGCCTACAGCATAATGTCACCGCTACTGTATACAACCTACAGCATATTGTCACCGCTACTGTATACAGCCTACAGCATATTGTCACCGCTACTGTATACAGCCTACAGCATATTGTCACCGCTACTGTATACAGCCTACAGCATATTGTCACCGCTACTGTATACAGCCTACAGCATATTGTCACCGCTACTGCATACAGCCTACAGCATATTGTCACCGCTACTGCATACAGCCTACAGCATATTGTCACCGCTACTGTATACAGCCTACAGCATATTGTCACCGCTACTGTATACAGCCTACAGCATTTTGTCACCGCTACTGTATACAGCCTACAGCATATTGTCACCGCTACTGCATACAGCCTACAGCATATTGTCACCGCTACTGTATACAGCCTACAGCATATTGTCACCGCTACTGCATACAGCCTACAGCATAATGTCACCGCTACTGCATACAGCCTACAGCATATTGTCACCGCTACTGTATACAGCCTACAGCATATTGTCACCGCTACTGCATACAGCCTACAGCATATTGTCAACGCTACTGTATACAGCCTACAGCATATTGTCACCGCTACTGTATACAGCCTACAGCATAATGTCACCGCTACTGTATACAGCCTACAGCATATTGTCACCGCTACTGTATACAGCCTACAGCATAATGTCACCGCTACTGTATACAGCCTACAGCATATTGTCACCGCTACTGTATACAGCCTACAGCATATTGTCACCGCTACTGTATACAGCCCACAGCATATTGTCACCGCTACTGCATACAGCCTACAGCATATTGTCACCGCTACTGTATACAGCCTACAGCATATTGTCACCGCTACTGCATACAGCCTACAACCTACAGCATATTGTCACCGCTACTGTATACAGCCTACAGCATATTGTCACCGCTACTGTATACAGCCTACAGCATATTGTCACCGCTACTGCATACAGCCTACAGCATATTGTCACCGCTACTGTATACAGCCTACAGCATATTGTCACCGCTACTGCATACAGCCTACAGCATATTGTCACCGCTACTGTATACAGCCTACAGCATATTGTCACCGCTACTGCATACAGCCTACAGCCTACAGCATATTGTCACCGCTACTTCATACAGCCTACAGCATATTGTCACTGCTACTGCATACAGCCTACAGCATACTGTCACCGCTACTGTATACAGCCTACAGCATATTGTCACCGCTACTGCATACAGCCTACAGCATATTGTCACCGCTACTGTATACAGCCTACAGCATATTGTCACCGCTACTGCATACAGCCTACATCATATTGTCACCGCTACTGCATACAGCCTACAGCATAATGTCACCGCTACTGCATACAGCCTACAGCATATTGTCACCGCTACTGTATACAGCCTACAGCATATTGTCACCGCTACTGTATACAGCCTACAGCATAATGTCACCGCTACTGCATACAGCCTACAGCATAATGTCACCGCTACTGCATACAGCCTACAGCATATTGTCACCGCTACTGCATACAGCCTACAGCATAATGTCACCGCTACTGTATACAGCCTACAACATAATGTCACCGCTACTGCATACAGCCTACAGCATAATGTCACCGCTACTGTATACAGCCTACAGCATATTGTCACCGCTACTGTATACAGCCTACAGCATATTGTCACCGCTACTGTATACAGACTACAGCATAATGTCACCGCTACTGTATACAGCCTACAGCATAATGTCACCGCTACTGTATACAGCCTACAGCATAATGTCACCGCTACTGTATACAACCTACAGCATATTGTCACCGATACTGTATACAGCCTACAACAAAATGTCAACGCAACTGTATACAGCCTACAGCATAATGTCACCGCTACTGCATACAGCCTACAGCATAATGTCACCGCTACTGCATACAGCCTACAGCATAATGTCACCGCTACTGCATACAGCCTACAGCATAATGTCACCGCTACTGTATACAGCCTACAACATAATGTCACCGCTACTGCATACAACCTACAGCATAATGTCACCGCTACTGTATACAACCTACAGCATATTGTCACCGCTACTGTATACAGCCTACAACATAATGTCACCGCTACTGTATACAGCCTACAGCATAATGTCACCGCTACTGTATATAGCCTTATACAGCATACAACATAATGTCACCGCTACTGTATACAGCCTACAGCATAATGTCACCGCTACTGTATACAGCCTACAGCATAATGTCACCGCTACTGCATACAGCCTACAGCATATTGTCACCGCTACTGCATACAACCTACAGCATATTGTCACCGCTACTGTATACAGCCTACAGCATATTGTCACCGCTACTGCATACAGCCTACAGCATAATGTCACCGCTACTGTATACAGCCTACAGCATAATGTCACCGCTACTGTATACAGCCTACAGCATAATGTCACCGCTACTGTATACAGCCTACAGCATAATGTCACCGCTACTGTATACAGCCTACAGCATAATGTCACCGCTACTGCATACAGCCTACAGCATAATGTCACCGCTACTGCATACAGCCTACAGCATAATGTCACCGCTACTGTATACAGCCTACAGCATAATGTCACCGCTACTGTATACAGCCTACAGCATATTGTCACCGCTACTGTATACAGCCTACAGCATATTGTCACCGCTACTGTATACAGCCTACAGCATATTGTCACCGCTACTGCATACAGCCTACAGCATATTGTCACCGCTACTGCATACAGCCTACAGCATATTGTCACCGCTACTGCATACAGCCTACAGCATATTGTCACCGCTACTGCATACAGCCTACAGCATATTGTCACCGCTACTGTATACAGCCTACAGCATATTGTCACCGCTACTGCATACAGCCTACAGCATATTGTCACCGCTACTGTATACAGCCTACAGCATATTGTCACCGCTACTGTATACAGCCTACAGCATATTGTCACCGCTACTGTATACAGCCTACAGCATAATGTCACCGCTACTGTATACAGCCTACAACATAATGTCACCGCTACTGTATACAGCCTACAGCATAATGTCACCGCTACTGTATACAGCCTACAACATATTGTCACCGCTACTGTATACAGCCTACAGCATATTGTCACCGCTACTGCATACAGCCTACAGCATATTGTCACCGCTACTGTATACAGGCTATAACATATTGTCACCGCTACTGCATACAACCTACAGCATATTGTCACCGCTACTGCATACAGGCTATAACATATTGTCACCGCTACTGCATACAACCTACAGCATATTGTCACCGCTACTGTATACAGCCTACAGCATATTGTCACCGCTACTGCATACAGCCTACAGCATATTGTCACCGCTACTGTATACAGCCTACAACATATTGTCACCGCTACTGCATACAACCTACAGCATATTGTCACCGCTACTGCATACAGCTTACAGCATAATGCCACCACTACTGCATACAGCCTACAGCAGAATGTCATCGCTACTGCATACAGCCTACAACAGAATGTCACCGCTACTGCATACAGCCTACATCAGAATGTCACCGCTACTGCATACAGCCTACAGCAGAATGTCATCGCTACTGCATACAGCCTACAACAGAATGTCACCGCTACTGCATACAGCCTACATCAGAATGTCACCGCTACCGCATACAGTCTACAGCATAATGTCACCGCTACTGTATACAGCCTACAGCATAATGTCACCACTACTGAATACAGCCAGCCTACAGAATAATGTCACCGCTATTGCATACACCCTACAGAATAATGTCACCGCTACTGCACACAGCCAACATCATACTGTCACCGCTACTGTATACAGCCTACAGCATAATGTCACCGCTACCGCATACAGCCTACAGCATAATGTCACCGCTACTGCATACAGCCAGCCTACATCATAATGTCACCGTTATTGCATACAGCCTACAGAATAATGTCACCGCTACTGCATACAGCCAACATCATACTGTCACCGCTACTGTATACAGCCTACAGCATAATGTCACCGCTACTGCATACAGCCTACAACATAATGTCACAGCTACTGCATACTGCCTACAACATAATGTCACATCTACGGCATACAGCCTACAGCATATTGTCACCGCTACTGTATACAGCCTACAGCATAATGGCACCGTTACTGTATACAGCCTACAGCATATTGTCACCGCTACTGTATACAGCCTACAGCATATTGTCACCGCTACTGCATACTGCCTACAACATAATGTCACCGCTACTGTATACAGCCTACAGCATATTGTCACCGCTACTGCATACTGCCTACAGCATATTGTCACCGCTACTGCATACTGCCTACAACATAATGTCACAGCTACGGCATACAGCCTACATAATAATGTCACAGCTACTGTATACAGCCTACAGCATATTGTCACCGCTACTGTATACAGCCTACAGCATATTGTCACCGCTACTGTATACAGCCTATAGCATATTGTCACCGCTACTGCATACTGCCTACAACATAATGTCACAGCTACGGCATACAGCCTACATAATAATGTCACAGCTACTGCATACATCCTACAGCATAATGTCACCGCTACTGCATACAGCCTACATAATAATGTCACAGCTACTGCATAGAGCCTACATAATAATGTCACCGCTGCTGCATACAGCCTACAGCATACTGTCACCGCTACTGTATACAGCCTACAGCATAATGTCACCGCTACTGCATACTGCCTACAACATAATGTCACAGCTACGGCATACAGCCTACATAATAATGTCACAGCTACTGCATACATCCTACAGCATAATGTCACCGCTACTGCATACAGCCTACATAATAATGTCACAGCTACTGCATAGAGCCTACATAATAATGTCACCGCTGCTGCATACTTTCACAACTACTGCTTACTTTCACCACAACTGCATACGGTCGGTACAATTGCTCACTAGCGATTAATATTTGAACCACCTGAATATCTTGTTTTTAATCCTTTTTGTGTATGGAATAATCAAAACTTTTAAAGCCCACCAAGTGTTATACTTAGTGCAAAGCATATCGGGCATGTAGCACAGAGATGTATAATTGTATAGTATTGGCACAGAAGAGATGCAATCAGCGTCGGGTCCTTGGGCATTCGGACTTGAGCATTTCGCCAAACTGACCCCCCCCCCCTCCTTCACTTATTTTGTCAATTTGGGAATCAATTACTGTACAGTACGTATTTTACTTCATTTGTCGACCGTATGAGTGCACGTATCGATTGTTGAATGTAGAAGTATATATATACAGGCAAGCTTTATGTAATTTTAAACAGGTAATCTTTATAGTAATGACCCGTCCCCCGCACCCTTTTCACCACGTTTGCCGTTTGCGCGATAGAACGCACGTATCTCCAGCTACGCCCCTAAAAGCAGCTTGAACATAGTCACATAAATGTCGCTTTCTTAAATAAGTTGGTCACATCAGTGTAAACTTATGTTCTGCGTGTTGGCAGACCTTGAGATATACGAACCATCGTCGAATTATACGTATCGTATACATTACTTTCTCACAACAACGATATTGTGAACAAGGCACTTTTTGGTGAATATTATTTTTTTATGGATAAGTAACTCTGTCGCTAGGCAATTTAAAATCAGGCTTTTACTTTTATTCCTTTAAATTAACGGTCATCCCAGTAAAGTACTTTACTATGCAACATACCTAGGCAATTAAATGATCTAGATTTAAGATTTTGAAACGAAAAGTACCATTAACTTTCATGTTTCTGTGCGTTTCCATTTGTTTTGTACAAACATCAATCTGCGACGATTTACTATTGCCCGACACTCATTTAATGAACGAACGCCTGGGCGTTTGAACTTTCGCGCCAAACTATCATGTGATTACAAGACGGGCGGAGATAGTGGGTCAAATAAGTGCTTACATGGAATAAGTTCGTTTTGGTCTCAGCCAGTGCGCTCGCTCCATTTATTATAGATTAAGAAACTTTGTCAAACGATACTACAAGTTCTATGAGAGGAAGAAAGTTTCTTAGATTTGGTCAATTTTGTATGCTAAAGTTTTTTTGCGAAACAATATTTACTTCCGTTTTTGGCGAGTCCGCTTGCGGTGAACGAAACATGGTTGTCACAATGGTGGTTCCGTGTATCTGCGGGTGCGCGTGCGTGAGTGCGTGCGTGGGTGCATGCTTGCGTGCGTCACTTCGTCCGTCTGATCGGACTTAATTTGTCCGGGCTGTTTGTACCATGAAACATTTAAAAAAATGCAATAAAGGTTTAACAAGATGAGGCAGCGCCTCAAGAACAATACCTAGGTCTGTACCTCAAAGATTAAGGTCACACTTTAAGGTTTAATGTCAAAAGAAGTATTGTTGATAGGACTGGTCTTAACTGAACCTTAGTAGGGCTGTATCCTTACCATGCAAAAAAAAAATCTTGCAAAGGAGTTCCACCATGCTGCTGCGTATTTTCGCAGGTTCCATGTATTGTTAACCTCCATGTAATTCTGTATTGTAATTGCATGGACAAGCATTATGACTGTGTGAAAGGCTCATCAAACGGGCTCGTGTTGTCGCCATTTGGCGTCTTCGGGGGGTTTCCCCACAACACATGACCACACTTTTGCGCAACAGCTGCAACGTTCTTTCACATTTCTTTATGTAATAGCTTTATTGAAGTTCATTTAATCACGAGTGTAGTTCGTCACTGTTTTATATCACGTAGTCCAGAATGATGGCGTTGTGATTTGTTCGCACGTTTGCAAACGGTTTCGCCCATACTGTTACACAAAGTTGAACATATATACAAACCCTACTTTCAGTTTCGTTTTCCGCCAAATTATCTGTTTCAGTTTCAGTTCGTTTCTGGCAGGTTTGACGTATCCGGGGATCCCAAAATTTAATACACACAAAACAAAACGAATGTCGGTGTTGCGTTATTTATTTTTAAATATATACAGGCATATAATGTATTTGGTCTGTCATTTAAGGGTATATAATGTGATAAAATGAATAATATAGCAATTCGAAACTGCCACCAATCTGATTACAGTATACCATTTCTTTTCTTTTAATACAGCATGCACACGGCCACAGTTACCTGCCCTCGTCCGTGTGTTCATATTATAGACACTGTTCGTGAGAAGTGGATGTATAAATACATAGGATTTTGACAGTTAATCGCGAACTTTTTAGAACTGAAAGGAGTTATCATAACCTTTTGTGCATTTATCAGCACATGTCCATAGTTTTGATTCATAACAAATAAGTATATGCTCTAATAAATATCTAATAAAGAAAAGCAGGTTAAACTCTTCCAGCTGGCAGCGGCGGCTATTTCACTTATATACCAACATGAATACAGTTTCCGAGTACAGGCCTGGTCAAACAAGGGTACCGCGGTCTTGTCGCGCGCGCTGTATTCGCTTGCGCACATTGTTTCCGTGTTTGGGCAGAAACCCCGTTCTCATTTCGCATTTTCGTTAAAACGCATATTTTGTGTATGCAAGGTTAGAGTGGTGCTTCCGGTTTGTACGTAACCGCTGCATTCAATATGTGTGTATAAGTAGCCATGACTCATGTAAGTATGTCGTAACAACAAAGCGCAAAATTCACATCATTTTAAAAACATGTGTCAATACAAACACTTGCTTCGTAACGTAACGTATCCACGCAAAAACTAATGTCTTCCTGACGTTGCCAAGTCTGCGACGTCAGTTGAAATTTAACATCGCGTCACAACGTCATGACGGCAGCGCTTCTACGTCATTGCGCTCAAGAGACGTTCACTCTTAGACGCAACGTCATAAATACGAATAACAACGTTGTTCAGCGATAGTGGTCCTATATGTAACGCATTTTCACAAAAGTTTGCATTTTTGTGTGAAATAATTGCAGTGTGTACACGTAACTGCACGAAAACGTGCATTAAAACGTATTTTAATACATATAATATTTAAACAAAAAGTAAAAGTCTACAGCACCCGGTATTCCCAGGCGGTCACCCATCCAAGTACTAACCGGGCTCGACGTTGCTTAACTTCGGTGATCGGACGAGAACCGGTGTTTTCAACGTGATATGGCCGTAGACATCAGTACCTGTAAAACGAAGCATTATATAGGTGTTGCTTAAGCAGACGGTGTTCTATTTTTAGTTTTCACATTTAATTATATATCATAGCAACATTTCAATTATATAGTAGTAATAATAATAATAATGGCGATGTTGGTAATGATATAAAACGTGAACATTATTAAAAATAATAGGTAATAGAACAAGTATTCCGTATTTATAAGTACAACCAGCATAACCATATACCAGGCTTGTACGCGTAACACTTTTAATACACTATCGTTCGTGTGCGCTCGCACACGTGTTTACCGTTTAGAATGACGAGCGGCCACGCTGTCAGACGAGACCCCTTCTTATTATGTTTTTATTTTTTAGTTTTGTTTTATTATGATCGGGAGTTAGCGCGAACGCAATCTCCCACACAAATAAATTGCGCACCCGAGTTACCCACATTTGGGGTAATCGCAGGCGCCAGCCCAACCGAAGTGCAATGGAAGAGCCTCTTCCTGGGGGAACCGCCATTTTTTTCTTTTTCATAAAACTTTATTCACATAAAATAACATGTGGGTGGGGTGTAAAGCGCCCCGCCCAACTTGCCTCGAGAAAGCACCTTAACATTGATATAAATAACAAAAGTAACATAATGCAATAGTTTTGAAGTTTGGAAAAGTCACTGTTATATTCACTTAATCGATCACTTTTATATCGTTTCACTATTAGTCACTTGAAAGTCACTTTCACTTGTTGAACTATTTTTAAAAGTCAATATCTATATATTTAAACTGTTTTAGATAAACTCAGCGTCGAGGGGAGAAGCAAATAACACATAATACAGACAATTATATACATTATAAACTGGTGGTGCTGAGGCAAGTATGTTAGTAGTATACCAAGGTGAAAAAATTCAAACATTTGAAAAACAGGATAATTTTGAATTGTCATTTAAAAAGATATCTGGCAGAAGATGGTGATGACGACCCGAGCAGTTCCGCACCGAGGCTCATAGTGCGGACCTCCCCAAGTCCCCTCCCTCACCCCCGACCAATGAAATGAAATGTAAAAAAGAAGACTTTACGAAAAAGCAATAATTTTAGAAAAATGCCTTGGTATAAAGAAAAGGTTAGAGATACCCTGACGAAACCTTAAATGAGTGAAATGAGATAATGGTCCCAAAACTGGGTTACATATATACATATGAAGGGTGAGTGAAATGAGGAAAGTATGCATGAAATGATATGAATCCCTGACTGGGTTACATATATACACATGAATGAGATGCATGAAATGAGAGAGCGAGACAGAGTATCTATGAAAAAAGACATATAATACAAACAATACATAAAATGCAAATAATATGGCTATCTTCTGCCCCCAGGGAAATGACCGTCAGTCCAAGCTATGCCCTTCCTGCGCAGCCATCAACCTGAAAGCAGAAGAAAAACACAAACAGCAAAGACACTGAAAGCATTGCATACACAAGATATTATTTAATATGAAACTTTGGATTTAAAATGGTAAAGTACTTGATTTGACTGTGTTCTATTAGACAGAATTCAGACCAATACAATTTAAATTTATCAATATGTAGCCTTTTATAATCAATTAAAATTCTATATTTTATTCTATTAAAAAACCTATAAACGAGATCACTTGAGGCTAAAGTTTTCTTCTCTTTTTTAACATCATTCCTACTACACCAAATAATATGTCTAGACTCTGACAAAATAATAAGAAGGACATATTTAACATTGTGATTACATTCAATGTCAAAGAAATGAAACCATTTTTTACTAAATGAATAATTGCCATTTGTAAGTAGATTGAATAAATATAAACATGCTTTGTTCAAAGGTAGAACAAAGCTACATTCTATAAATAAATGGTCAATAGTCTCAACTCTATCACAAAAAGTGCATTTATTTGGTAAAGAACGATCAAATCTTGATAAGTAATAGTTAACGTATGTGACGTCATGAACAAGTTTAAAACAAGTATTTCTACATATCGGGTCTACTGCTCTTGAAAAAATATTGCTGAAAGCGTTTTTAAAATTAATATATGGATTATCTTTTACACACTTTGGTTCAATATTCCTTGTAACAAAAGTCGCATATAATTGCTTTGCATTTAATAGGTTAGGCACAAAGGAAGAAATTTCTTCAAATTCTTTTAAATATTTCAGACATTTAATATAAAAGGGAGGAACAAAATCACTATGCGGAATTAAATTAGAAGCAAATAAGGGGTTATATGTACGCATTTGTATCCCAATCCAATATGTTGTAAAATACTTCCAAGGAATATCATCATTATTTAAATATCTACATATATGCGACAAAAAGAAAGCTTTAATTTTCAAAGAAATACAAGGTATATTTAAACCCCCTTGACTGAAAGGTAAGTATAACGACTTCCTACAAACTGGTTCAAAAGTACTACTCCATATGTATCTAAAACATGATTTTTGGAAATTATTCAAGTAATAATGATGCATGTCCTGGGCAAATATATAAAACAATATTTTAGAAACAACATAGCTATTTAAAATATGACTTTTACCTTTAAACGACATTGCTCGTGACGACCATAAATTCAAAGTATTTCTAAAATTATTGAATAGTTTACCCCATATATCATCATTAGTTAAATCATAACCAAATTTATAACCTAATAATTTACAGTTTTCAACCCACGAAATACCAAAAGGATGATCGTCTCGAGTTTTCCACTTTCCTAAAAACATACCCGATGACTTATTAAAATTGATTTTTGAACCAGACAATCTTTGAAAATTATGAACATGTTTAAAAAACAAATTAATGGATTGATTGTCAGTTAGAACTGTAGTATTGTCGTCTGCATATAAAGACATTTTAACGTGAAATTTACCACCCGGAGCTATGACACCATTTATATTTTTATCATCTTGTACTTTTTTGGCTAATGGTTCTAAACATAAAACATACAATAACGGAGATAAAGAACAACCCTGGCGAACAGAACGCTCTAATTGAAACGGATTTGAAATATGTCCATTAACAATAACTGATGTGGACACATCATTATATAAAACTTTAATCCATTTAATAAATTTATCATCAAAACCAAAACTCTGTAAAACAGAGAACATATATGGCCACGACACTTTGTCAAAAGCCTTTTCCTGGTCTAAGTTTATAAAGCAAGCAGTAATATCTTTCTGTTCAATATAGTCTAATAGATTCCTAATTAAATGTATATTATCAAATATAGATCTACCTTTAATAGAACATGTTTGACTTATACCAATAATACTTGGTAAAACATTGGTCAGTCTGTTAGTAATTATTTTAGATAACAACTTTCTATCTACGTTTAATAAAGAAATAGGTCTATAATTTTTCATAACAGACGGATTATTTTTATCTTTACATAATAAAGTAATGTAAGATAATTTCTGAGAATTAGACATAGTTCCAAGGTCATAGCATATATTGAATAATTTCTCTAAAATTGGACCAAAAATATTAAAAAATGTCAAATAAAACAAGGACGTTAACCCATCACTACCAGGGGTTTTATCGTGATTCATTTGTTTTAAGGCAGTTTCAATATCAGTAACAGTAATATTTTGAATTAAATCATCATTGTCATCATTAGAAACTCTGGGTAAATCTTGTAGAAAAATGTCATTTAATGAACTATCAATATATTCAGCTGCATACAAAGTTTTATAAAAATTCCTAAAAGAATCTAATATTCCAAGAGATGTATTTTTCTCTCTGTTATTATCGACTATCTTGTATATAATTTTGTCTTTATTTTTAGAAAATTCCACATCATGATAAAAGCTTGAAATATTCTCATTATGATTAATCATATTGACTTTACTACGAATCAGAGCACCAGTATGTTTGACTTTATATAATTCACTTATTTTAGATTTGATAAATATTCTCTCATTAATAGACGCTGAACTTTGATACTCTTTAATTAAATTTCTTAACTCTTTGTGATATTCAATATTCTTACATTTACTATAATCAATGCAAAATTCCTTAATCAATAACTTCATCTTGTCCCACCACTCAAGGGTAATTTCATCAGTTCTACTAATAATTTTCCAATAGAACTTAAAACCTAATTGAAAATCTTCATCTGATAATATGGAATTATTTAATTTCCAATACGACTTTCCTATACTTATATCATTATTTAAAGGAAGTTTAAAGTAGACAAAATCATGATCCGAAAGAGGACATGGCATATAACCAGTATCTATAATTTCGCCTTTGAATTTTAAAGAAAAATAAATTCTATCTAACCTACACCCAATACCATTTTTACACCAAGATATCTTAACCGTATTCGGATGTTTATTCCTGTAAACATC
The DNA here is from genome assembly GCF_026914265.1 of Mya arenaria. Lineage (NCBI taxonomy): Eukaryota > Metazoa > Mollusca > Bivalvia > Myida > Myidae > Mya > Mya arenaria. The sequence continues at coordinate 65,485,902 of NC_069133.1, read as the reverse complement.
AAATAAACCATAATTTTTAATAACTGAAGAAAATATTTTTGAACCAAGACTACCTTTATCAACATTACCTCCAATTTTATCTAGCCTAGTATCAAAAATAAAATTAAAGTCTCCTAAAATAATTAAATTCCTTGATGTAACAAAAAACTGTTTAATATTTGTAAAGTACTCATTACGTTCCCCAGGAACATTTGGTGCATATATATTACATAATCTAACTTTAAAGTCACAAATATCTAAATCTAAATATAAAAACCGACCATCAAAATCCGTTTGAAAACTTTCAATATTAATTTTATCATTTATAATTATGACACATGTTCCAGCTGACTGTCCGAAACCATAACTCCATATATATCTGTATTTATTTGAAATGTGTATTTCAATATCTTTAACGAAAAAGAAATTATTAATATGCGTTTCTTGCAAGCAAAGTATATCTACATTATTAGCAGAAATAAAATCCTTTATAAAGGATTGCTTGGGTTTAGACCGAAGTCCATTAATATTTAAACTAAATATATTTAAAGCCATTTTAAATAAACACTGTGTACATAAATCATTTTAAACCGTATTGTACCTGTCAATCTTGAGATTAAGTTTAAACTAATCAAACCAAAAGCAGACGAAATAGTTTGTTTCTGATTTAAGTTTATAACTAGCAGACGAACACTCAATTTAAACCTTGTAACGTACAGATATATGTAGGCAATAACGCTAAATTTACAATATTCTGAGATAAAGTAGTTTAATACGAAAGAAGTAAAGGTGTAAACTATTAGCAGACGAAAATCCAATACTAGTAGTATGGACGGCAGACGATACATCGTAAACTCTGTACATTGTCCGTGTAGACAGAAATAAACAGACAGTATTAAATGACATATATTGGAAAAAGAACGCCTATATATATGACCATGGTGTGTCAACGATAAACCTTGCTCAACTAAAGAGAAGCAAAATATATACATGTACACAGTGAATTTTAGACCCGGCAACGCCGTAAATAGAAATCGTGAGGCAAAGGCACTGTCCATAATACATTTCAGGTAAATCTCCGCAAAAACAAGGTTTTAAATCGTTAGACATAATCGTAAAGGAAAAAAGAGGAAAAAGGATTAATTATGAAAAGGACTCTGCATAGACAGAAGCTCGTCCATGACCGTGTCCTGGGCCGTGGACTCCTCGGGTGTCAGAGGATCCTCAACGAGGATCGCACTGAGACCTCTGGAGTCCCCAGACCCGGCCACAGACGCGCCCCTGGCCTTCCGCCTCCGACGGTCGACGACATCCCAACCAGGGTCCGTCTCCTCGGAAGCGGAACGCTTCTCCCCTCTGGCCTCAGACGAAAACTCCATCTCACCCTCATTATCCCCTTCTGTTTCTTCTACCTCTGCAGCTATCCCAGTTTCCTCCGTGACTTCCACCTCCCTGGTCTGCTCCACCCCTCCTGTCTGCACATCCTGCACCTTCTCTTCCACGACCTCGGCCCCGACCTCGTTCACAACAGCCTCAGGATCAGGCGTTGCCTCACCTGAAACAACTGCCCCAGCATTAGTGACAATGCCGGGGCAGGTGCTCCTCACGTGGCCAATGCGCTGGCAGCGCAGACACAGAGGAGCACGTCCCCGCATTGTCACCAATGCTCGAGTTCCACATTCAAAATTCAAGATGTGGGGAATTTGCCCCTTTTCTATTTCATTCACTGAAATTTTGACAATCCTTATTCCTGTTTTAACGGAATTTTCCCCGAACTTGATCGCGTCATCAGAAATACCCAGGACCTTTCCATAACGTTCAAAAATGCTATGAAGTACATTTGCACATGTGTGCACTGGCAACCAGTGCACACGACACTCAACGATTTGATTATGATAATCAACCACACTGAAATTTTTCCCTCTATATGAAAAATCAGTATTTCCTATAAATCGCTCCACCACATCTCGGCTGCGTAAAGACACTTCGAAAAATCGTGATCCCGGAGGTCCCCTGGAAATGGTGTCCACTTCTCCTGCGTCTACATTATACTTTCCCATCATCATGACTAAGTCAGCCATAGAAACATTTCTATTGTTCATACATGAAATTTTCACGGATCTATTTTCTATGTCCGCACTAACTGCCTTTCCCACTAATGCGGGAAAGTATGCAGCAATACTAGTCATGTTTATTTAACACTCCACTGAAATACACTTTAAGTAAAGCTCCACGAGGAAAACGAAATTACTGCATGCAGATCACGGTATCCCCTGTGCCAGGTAAGTATGCTGGGCAGCGGCGGCTATTTCACTTATATACCAACATGAATACAGTTTCCGAGTACAGGCCTGGTCAAACAAGGGTACCGCGGTCTTGTCGCGCGCGCTGTATTCGCTTGCGCACATTGTTTCCGTGTTTGGGCAGAAACCCCGTTCTCATTTCGCATTTTCGTTAAAACGCATATTTTGTGTATGCAAGGTTAGAGTGGTGCTTCCGGTTTGTACGTAACCGCTGCATTCAATATGTGTGTATAAGTAGCCATGACTCATGTAAGTATGTCGTAACAACAAAGCGCAAAATTCACATCATTTTAAAAACATGTGTCAATACAAACACTTGCTTCGTAACGTAACGCATCCACGCAAAAACTAATGTCTTCCTGACGTTGCCAAGTCTGCGACGTCAGTTGAAATTTAACATCGCGTCACAACGTCATGACGGCAGCGCTTCTACGTCATTGCGCTCAAGAGACGTTCACTCTTAGACGCAACGTCATAAATACGAATAACAACGTTGTTCAGCGATAGTGGTCCTATATGTAACGCATTTTCACAAAAGTTTGCATTTTTGTGTGAAATAATTGCAGTGTGTACACGTAACTGCACGAAAACGTGCATTAAAACGTATTTTAATACATATAATATTTAAACAAAAAGTAAAAGTCTACAGCACCCGGTATTCCCAGGCGGTCACCCATCCAAGTACTAACCGGGCTCGACGTTGCTTAACTTCGGTGATCGGACGAGAACCGGTGTTTTCAACGTGATATGGCCGTAGACATCAGTACCTGTAAAACGAAGCATTATATAGGTGTTGCTTAAGCAGACGGTGTTCTATTTTTAGTTTTCACATTTAATTATATATCATAGCAACATTTCAATTATATAGTAGTAATAATAATAATAATGGCGATGTTGGTAATGATATAAAACGTGAACATTATTAAAAATAATAGGTAATAGAACAAGTATTCCGTATTTATAAGTACAACCAGCATAACCATATACCAGGCTTGTACGCGTAACACTTTTAATACACTATCGTTCGTGTGCGCTCGCACACGTGTTTACCGTTTAGAATGACGAGCGGCCACGCTGTCAGACGAGACCCCTTCTTATTATGTTTTTATTTTTTAGTTTTGTTTTATTATGATCGGGAGTTAGCGCGAACGCAATCTCCCACACAAATAAATTGCGCACCCGAGTTACCCACATTTGGGGTAATCGCAGGCGCCAGCCCAACCGAAGTGCAATGGAAGAGCCTCTTCCTGGGGGAACCGCCATTTTTTTCTTTTTCATAAAACTTTATTCACATAAAATAACATGTGGGTGGGGTGTAAAGCGCCCCGCCCAACTTGCCTCGAGAAAGCACCTTAACATTGATATAAATAACAAAAGTAACATAATGCAATAGTTTTGAAGTTTGGAAAAGTCACTGTTATATTCACTTAATCGATCACTTTTATATCGTTTCACTATTAGTCACTTGAAAGTCACTTTCACTTGTTGAACTATTTTTAAAAGTCAATATCTATATATTTAAACTGTTTTAGATAAACTCAGCGTCGAGGGGAGAAGCAAATAACACATAATACAGACAATTATATACATTATAAACTGGTGGTGCTGAGGCAAGTATGTTAGTAGTATACCAAGGTGAAAAAATTCAAACATTTGAAAAACAGGATAATTTTGAATTGTCATTTAAAAAGATATCTGGCAGAAGATGGTGATGACGACCCGAGCAGTTCCGCACCGAGGCTCATAGTGCGGACCTCCCCAAGTCCCCTCCCTCACCCCCGACCAATGAAATGAAATGTAAAAAAGAAGACTTTACGAAAAAGCAATAATTTTAGAAAAATGCCTTGGTATAAAGAAAAGGTTAGAGATACCCTGACGAAACCTTAAATGAGTGAAATGAGATAATGGTCCCAAAACTGGGTTACATATATACATATGAAGGGTGAGTGAAATGAGGAAAGTATGCATGAAATGATATGAATCCCTGACTGGGTTACATATATACACATGAATGAGATGCATGAAATGAGAGAGCGAGACAGAGTATCTATGAAAAAAGACATATAATACAAACAATACATAAAATGCAAATAATATGGCTATCTTCTGCCCCCAGGGAAATGACCGTCAGTCCAAGCTATGCCCTTCCTGCGCAGCCATCAACCTGAAAGCAGAAGAAAAACACAAACAGCAAAGACACTGAAAGCATTGCATACACAAGATATTATTTAATATGAAACTTTGGATTTAAAATGGTAAAGTACTTGATTTGACTGTGTTCTATTAGACAGAATTCAGACCAATACAATTTAAATTTATCAATATGTAGCCTTTTATAATCAATTAAAATTCTATATTTTATTCTATTAAAAAACCTATAAACGAGATCACTTGAGGCTAAAGTTTTCTTCTCTTTTTTAACATCATTCCTACTACACCAAATAATATGTCTAGACTCTGACAAAATAATAAGAAGGACATATTTAACATTGTGATTACATTCAATGTCAAAGAAATGAAACCATTTTTTACTAAATGAATAATTGCCATTTGTAAGTAGATTGAATAAATATAAACATGCTTTGTTCAAAGGTAGAACAAAGCTACATTCTATAAATAAATGGTCAATAGTCTCAACTCTATCACAAAAAGTGCATTTATTTGGTAAAGAACGATCAAATCTTGATAAGTAATAGTTAACGTATGTGACGTCATGAACAAGTTTAAAACAAGTATTTCTACATATCGGGTCTACTGCTCTTGAAAAAATATTGCTGAAAGCGTTTTTAAAATTAATATATGGATTATCTTTTACACACTTTGGTTCAATATTCCTTGTAACAAAAGTCGCATATAATTGCTTTGCATTTAATAGGTTAGGCACAAAGGAAGAAATTTCTTCAAATTCTTTTAAATATTTCAGACATTTAATATAAAAGGGAGGAACAAAATCACTATGCGGAATTAAATTAGAAGCAAATAAGGGGTTATATGTACGCATTTGTATCCCAATCCAATATGTTGTAAAATACTTCCAAGGAATATCATCATTATTTAAATATCTACATATATGCGACAAAAAGAAAGCTTTAATTTTCAAAGAAATACAAGGTATATTTAAACCCCCTTGACTGAAAGGTAAGTATAACGACTTCCTACAAACTGGTTCAAAAGTACTACTCCATATGTATCTAAAACATGATTTTTGGAAATTATTCAAGTAATAATGATGCATGTCCTGGGCAAATATATAAAACAATATTTTAGAAACAACATAGCTATTTAAAATATGACTTTTACCTTTAAACGACATTGCTCGTGACGACCATAAATTCAAAGTATTTCTAAAATTATTGAATAGTTTACCCCATATATCATCATTAGTTAAATCATAACCAAATTTATAACCTAATAATTTACAGTTTTCAACCCACGAAATACCAAAAGGATGATCGTCTCGAGTTTTCCACTTTCCTAAAAACATACCCGATGACTTATTAAAATTGATTTTTGAACCAGACAATCTTTGAAAATTATGAACATGTTTAAAAAACAAATTAATGGATTGATTGTCAGTTAGAACTGTAGTATTGTCGTCTGCATATAAAGACATTTTAACGTGAAATTTACCACCCGGAGCTATGACACCATTTATATTTTTATCATCTTGTACTTTTTTGGCTAATGGTTCTAAACATAAAACATACAATAACGGAGATAAAGAACAACCCTGGCGAACAGAACGCTCTAATTGAAACGGATTTGAAATATGTCCATTAACAATAACTGATGTGGACACATCATTATATAAAACTTTAATCCATTTAATAAATTTATCATCAAAACCAAAACTCTGTAAAACAGAGAACATATATGGCCACGACACTTTGTCAAAAGCCTTTTCCTGGTCTAAGTTTATAAAGCAAGCAGTAATATCTTTCTGTTCAATATAGTCTAATAGATTCCTAATTAAATGTATATTATCAAATATAGATCTACCTTTAATAGAACATGTTTGACTTATACCAATAATACTTGGTAAAACATTGGTCAGTCTGTTAGTAATTATTTTAGATAACAACTTTCTATCTACGTTTAATAAAGAAATAGGTCTATAATTTTTCATAACAGACGGATTATTTTTATCTTTACATAATAAAGTAATGTAAGATAATTTCTGAGAATTAGACATAGTTCCAAGGTCATAGCATATATTGAATAATTTCTCTAAAATTGGACCAAAAATATTAAAAAATGTCAAATAAAACAAGGACGTTAACCCATCACTACCAGGGGTTTTATCGTGATTCATTTGTTTTAAGGCAGTTTCAATATCAGTAACAGTAATATTTTGAATTAAATCATCATTGTCATCATTAGAAACTCTGGGTAAATCTTGTAGAAAAATGTCATTTAATGAACTATCAATATATTCAGCTGCATACAAAGTTTTATAAAAATTCCTAAAAGAATCTAATATTCCAAGAGATGTATTTTTCTCTCTGTTATTATCGACTATCTTGTATATAATTTTGTCTTTATTTTTAGAAAATTCCACATCATGATAAAAGCTTGAAATATTCTCATTATGATTAATCATATTGACTTTACTACGAATCAGAGCACCAGTATGTTTGACTTTATATAATTCACTTATTTTAGATTTGATAAATATTCTCTCATTAATAGACGCTGAACTTTGATACTCTTTAATTAAATTTCTTAACTCTTTGTGATATTCAATATTCTTACATTTACTATAATCAATGCAAAATTCCTTAATCAATAACTTCATCTTGTCCCACCACTCAAGGGTAATTTCATCAGTTCTACTAATAATTTTCCAATAGAACTTAAAACCTAATTGAAAATCTTCATCTGATAATATGGAATTATTTAATTTCCAATACGACTTTCCTATACTTATATCATTATTTAAAGGAAGTTTAAAGTAGACAAAATCATGATCCGAAAGAGGACATGGCATATAACCAGTATCTATAATTTCGCCTTTGAATTTTAAAGAAAAATAAATTCTATCTAACCTACACCCAATACCATTTTTACACCAAGATATCTTAACCGTATTCGGATGTTTATTCCTGTAAACATCAAATAAACCATAATTTTTAATAACTGAAGAAAATATTTTTGAACCAAGACTACCTTTATCAACATTACCTCCAATTTTATCTAGCCTAGTATCAAAAATAAAATTAAAGTCTCCTAAAATAATTAAATTCCTTGATGTAACAAAAAACTGTTTAATATTTGTAAAGTACTCATTACGTTCCCCAGGAACATTTGGTGCATATATATTACATAATCTAACTTTAAAGTCACAAATATCTAAATCTAAATATAAAAACCGACCATCAAAATCCGTTTGAAAACTTTCAATATTAATTTTATCATTTATAATTATGACACATGTTCCAGCTGACTGTCCGAAACCATAACTCCATATATATCTGTATTTATTTGAAATGTGTATTTCAATATCTTTAACGAAAAAGAAATTATTAATATGCGTTTCTTGCAAGCAAAGTATATCTACATTATTAGCAGAAATAAAATCCTTTATAAAGGATTGCTTGGGTTTAGACCGAAGTCCATTAATATTTAAACTAAATATATTTAAAGCCATTTTAAATAAACACTGTGTACATAAATCATTTTAAACCGTATTGTACCTGTCAATCTTGAGATTAAGTTTAAACTAATCAAACCAAAAGCAGACGAAATAGTTTGTTTCTGATTTAAGTTTATAACTAGCAGACGAACACTCAATTTAAACCTTGTAACGTACAGATATATGTAGGCAATAACGCTAAATTTACAATATTCTGAGATAAAGTAGTTTAATACGAAAGAAGTAAAGGTGTAAACTATTAGCAGACGAAAATCCAATACTAGTAGTATGGACGGCAGACGATACATCGTAAACTCTGTACATTGTCCGTGTAGACAGAAATAAACAGACAGTATTAAATGACATATATTGGAAAAAGAACGCCTATATATATGACCATGGTGTGTCAACGATAAACCTTGCTCAACTAAAGAGAAGCAAAATATATACATGTACACAGTGAATTTTAGACCCGGCAAAGCCGTAAATAGAAATCGTGAGGCAAAGGCACTGTCCATAATACATTTCAGGTAAATCTCCGCAAAAACAAGGTTTTAAATCGTTAGACATAATCGTAAAGGAAAAAAGAGGAAAAAGGATTAATTATGAAAAGGACTCTGCATAGACAGAAGCTCGTCCATGACCGTGTCCTGGGCCGTGGACTCCTCGGGTGTCAGAGGATCCTCAACGAGGATCGCACTGAGACCTCTGGAGTCCCCAGACCCGGCCACAGACGCGCCCCTGGCCTTCCGCCTCCGACGGTCGACGACATCCCAACCAGGGTCCGTCTCCTCGGAAGCGGAACGCTTCTCCCCTCTGGCCTCAGACGAAAACTCCATCTCACCCTCATTATCCCCTTCTGTTTCTTCTACCTCTGCAGCTATCCCAGTTTCCTCCGTGACTTCCACCTCCCTGGTCTGCTCCACCCCTCCTGTCTGCACATCCTGCACCTTCTCTTCCACGACCTCGGCCCCGACCTCGTTCACAACAGCCTCAGGATCAGGCGTTGCCTCACCTGAAACAACTGCCCCAGCATTAGTGACAATGCCGGGGCAGGTGCTCCTCACGTGGCCAATGCGCTGGCAGCGCAGACACAGAGGAGCACGTCCCCGCATTGTCACCAATGCTCGAGTTCCACATTCAAAATTCAAGATGTGGGGAATTTGCCCCTTTTCTATTTCATTCACTGAAATTTTGACAATCCTTATTCCTGTTTTAACGGAATTTTCCCCGAACTTGATCGCGTCATCAGAAATACCCAGGACCTTTCCATAACGTTCAAAAATGCTATGAAGTACATTTGCACATGTGTGCACTGGCAACCAGTGCACACGACACTCAACGATTTGATTATGATAATCAACCACACTGAAATTTTTCCCTCTATATGAAAAATCAGTATTTCCTATAAATCGCTCCACCACATCTCGGCTGCGTAAAGACACTTCGAAAAATCGTGATCCCGGAGGTCCCCTGGAAATGGTGTCCACTTCTCCTGCGTCTACATTATACTTTCCCATCATCATGACTAAGTCAGCCATAGAAACATTTCTATTGTTCATACATGAAATTTTCACGGATCTATTTTCTATGTCCGCACTAACTGCCTTTCCCACTAATGCGGGAAAGTATGCAGCAATACTAGTCATGTTTATTTAACACTCCACTGAAATACACTTTAAGTAAAGCTCCACGAGGAAAACGAAATTACTGCATGCAGATCACGGTATCCCCTGTGCCAGGTAAGTATGCTGGGCAGCGGCGGCTATTTCACTTATATACCAACATGAATACAGTTTCCGAGTACAGGCCTGGTCAAACAAGGGTACCGCGGTCTTGTCGCGCGCGCTGTATTCGCTTGCGCACATTGTTTCCGTGTTTGGGCAGAAACCCCGTTCTCATTTCGCATTTTCGTTAAAACGCATATTTTGTGTATGCAAGGTTAGAGTGGTGCTTCCGGTTTGTACGTAACCGCTGCATTCAATATGTGTGTATAAGTAGCCATGACTCATGTAAGTATGTCGTAACAACAAAGCGCAAAATTCACATCATTTTAAAAACATGTGTCAATACAAACACTTGCTTCGTAACGTAACGTATCCACGCAAAAACTAATGTCTTCCTGACGTTGCCAAGTCTGCGACGTCAGTTGAAATTTAACATCGCGTCACAACGTCATGACGGCAGCGCTTCTACGTCATTGCGCTCAAGAGACGTTCACTCTTAGACGCAACGTCATAAATACGAATAACAACGTTGTTCAGCGATAGTGGTCCTATATGTAACGCATTTTCACAAAAGTTTGCATTTTTGTGTGAAATAATTGCAGTGTGTACACGTAACTGCACGAAAACGTGCATTAAAACGTATTTTAATACATATAATATTTAAACAAAAAGTAAAAGTCTACAGCACCCGGTATTCCCAGGCGGTCACCCATCCAAGTACTAACCGGGCTCGACGTTGCTTAACTTCGGTGATCGGACGAGAACCGGTGTTTTCAACGTGATATGGCCGTAGACATCAGTACCTGTAAAACGAAGCATTATATAGGTGTTGCTTAAGCAGACGGTGTTCTATTTTTAGTTTTCACATTTAATTATATATCATAGCAACATTTCAATTATATAGTAGTAATAATAATAATAATGGCGATGTTGGTAATGATATAAAACGTGAACATTATTAAAAATAATAGGTAATAGAACAAGTATTCCGTATTTATAAGTACAACCAGCATAACCATATACCAGGCTTGTACGCGTAACACTTTTAATACACTATCGTTCGTGTGCGCTCGCACACGTGTTTACCGTTTAGAATGACGAGCGGCCACGCTGTCAGACGAGACCCCTTCTTATTATGTTTTTATTTTTTAGTTTTGTTTTATTATGATCGGGAGTTAGCGCGAACGCAATCTCCCACACAAATAAATTGCGCACCCGAGTTACCCACATTTGGGGTAATCGCAGGCGCCAGCCCAACCGAAGTGCAATGGAAGAGCCTCTTCCTGGGGGAACCGCCATTTTTTTCTTTTTCATAAAACTTTATTCACATAAAATAACATGTGGGTGGGGTGTAAAGCGCCCCGCCCAACTTGCCTCGAGAAAGCACCTTAACATTGATATAAATAACAAAAGTAACATAATGCAATAGTTTTGAAGTTTGGAAAAGTCACTGTTATATTCACTTAATCGATCACTTTTATATCGTTTCACTATTAGTCACTTGAAAGTCACTTTCACTTGTTGAACTATTTTTAAAAGTCAATATCTATATATTTAAACTGTTTTAGATAAACTCAGCGTCGAGGGGAGAAGCAAATAACACATAATACAGACAATTATATACATTATAAACTGGTGGTGCTGAGGCAAGTATGTTAGTAGTATACCAAGGTGAAAAAATTCAAACATTTGAAAAACAGGATAATTTTGAATTGTCATTTAAAAAGATATCTGGCAGAAGATGGTGATGACGACCCGAGCAGTTCCGCACCGAGGCTCATAGTGCGGACCTCCCCAAGTCCCCTCCCTCACCCCCGACCAATGAAATGAAATGTAAAAAAGAAGACTTTACGAAAAAGCAATAATTTTAGAAAAATGCCTTGGTATAAAGAAAAGGTTAGAGATACCCTGACGAAACCTTAAATGAGTGAAATGAGATAATGGTCCCAAAACTGGGTTACATATATACATATGAAGGGTGAGTGAAATGAGGAAAGTATGCATGAAATGATATGAATCCCTGACTGGGTTACATATATACACATGAATGAGATGCATGAAATGAGAGAGCGAGACAGAGTATCTATGAAAAAAGACATATAATACAAACAATACATAAAATGCAAATAATATGGCTATCTTCTGCCCCCAGGGAAATGACCGTCAGTCCAAGCTATGCCCTTCCTGCGCAGCCATCAACCTGAAAGCAGAAGAAAAACACAAACAGCAAAGACACTGAAAGCATTGCATACACAAGATATTATTTAATATGAAACTTTGGATTTAAAATGGTAAAGTACTTGATTTGACTGTGTTCTATTAGACAGAATTCAGACCAATACAATTTAAATTTATCAATATGTAGCCTTTTATAATCAATTAAAATTCTATATTTTATTCTATTAAAAAACCTATAAACGAGATCACTTGAGGCTAAAGTTTTCTTCTCTTTTTTAACATCATTCCTACTACACCAAATAATATGTCTAGACTCTGACAAAATAATAAGAAGGACATATTTAACATTGTGATTACATTCAATGTCAAAGAAATGAAACCATTTTTTACTAAATGAATAATTGCCATTTGTAAGTAGATTGAATAAATATAAACATGCTTTGTTCAAAGGTAGAACAAAGCTACATTCTATAAATAAATGGTCAATAGTCTCAACTCTATCACAAAAAGTGCATTTATTTGGTAAAGAACGATCAAATCTTGATAAGTAATAGTTAACGTATGTGACGTCATGAACAAGTTTAAAACAAGTATTTCTACATATCGGGTCTACTGCTCTTGAAAAAATATTGCTGAAAGCGTTTTTAAAATTAATATATGGATTATCTTTTACACACTTTGGTTCAATATTCCTTGTAACAAAAGTCGCATATAATTGCTTTGCATTTAATAGGTTAGGCACAAAGGAAGAAATTTCTTCAAATTCTTTTAAATATTTCAGACATTTAATATAAAAGGGAGGAACAAAATCACTATGCGGAATTAAATTAGAAGCAAATAAGGGGTTATATGTACGCATTTGTATCCCAATCCAATATGTTGTAAAATACTTCCAAGGAATATCATCATTATTTAAATATCTACATATATGCGACAAAAAGAAAGCTTTAATTTTCAAAGAAATACAAGGTATATTTAAACCCCCTTGACTGAAAGGTAAGTATAACGACTTCCTACAAACTGGTTCAAAAGTACTACTCCATATGTATCTAAAACATGATTTTTGGAAATTATTCAAGTAATAATGATGCATGTCCTGGGCAAATATATAAAACAATATTTTAGAAACAACATAGCTATTTAAAATATGACTTTTACCTTTAAACGACATTGCTCGTGACGACCATAAATTCAAAGTATTTCTAAAATTATTGAATAGTTTACCCCATATATCATCATTAGTTAAATCATAACCAAATTTATAACCTAATAATTTACAGTTTTCAACCCACGAAATACCAAAAGGATGATCGTCTCGAGTTTTCCACTTTCCTAAAAACATACCCGATGACTTATTAAAATTGATTTTTGAACCAGACAATCTTTGAAAATTATGAACATGTTTAAAAAACAAATTAATGGATTGATTGTCAGTTAGAACTGTAGTATTGTCGTCTGCATATAAAGACATTTTAACGTGAAATTTACCACCCGGAGCTATGACACCATTTATATTTTTATCATCTTGTACTTTTTTGGCTAATGGTTCTAAACATAAAACATACAATAACGGAGATAAAGAACAACCCTGGCGAACAGAACGCTCTAATTGAAACGGATTTGAAATATGTCCATTAACAATAACTGATGTGGACACATCATTATATAAAACTTTAATCCATTTAATAAATTTATCATCAAAACCAAAACTCTGTAAAACAGAGAACATATATGGCCACGACACTTTGTCAAAAGCCTTTTCCTGGTCTAAGTTTATAAAGCAAGCAGTAATATCTTTCTGTTCAATATAGTCTAATAGATTCCTAATTAAATGTATATTATCAAATATAGATCTACCTTTAATAGAACATGTTTGACTTATACCAATAATACTTGGTAAAACATTGGTCAGTCTGTTAGTAATTATTTTAGATAACAACTTTCTATCTACGTTTAATAAAGAAATAGGTCTATAATTTTTCATAACAGACGGATTATTTTTATCTTTACATAATAAAGTAATGTAAGATAATTTCTGAGAATTAGACATAGTTCCAAGGTCATAGCATATATTGAATAATTTCTCTAAAATTGGACCAAAAATATTAAAAAATGTCAAATAAAACAAGGACGTTAACCCATCACTACCAGGGGTTTTATCGTGATTCATTTGTTTTAAGGCAGTTTCAATATCAGTAACAGTAATATTTTGAATTAAATCATCATTGTCATCATTAGAAACTCTGGGTAAATCTTGTAGAAAAATGTCATTTAATGAACTATCAATATATTCAGCTGCATACAAAGTTTTATAAAAATTCCTAAAAGAATCTAATATTCCAAGAGATGTATTTTTCTCTCTGTTATTATCGACTATCTTGTATATAATTTTGTCTTTATTTTTAGAAAATTCCACATCATGATAAAAGCTTGAAATATTCTCATTATGATTAATCATATTGACTTTACTACGAATCAGAGCACCAGTATGTTTGACTTTATATAATTCACTTATTTTAGATTTGATAAATATTCTCTCATTAATAGACGCTGAACTTTGATACTCTTTAATTAAATTTCTTAACTCTTTGTGATATTCAATATTCTTACATTTACTATAATCAATGCAAAATTCCTTAATCAATAACTTCATCTTGTCCCACCACTCAAGGGTAATTTCATCAGTTCTACTAATAATTTTCCAATAGAACTTAAAACCTAATTGAAAATCTTCATCTGATAATATGGAATTATTTAATTTCCAATACGACTTTCCTATACTTATATCATTATTTAAAGGAAGTTTAAAGTAGACAAAATCATGATCCGAAAGAGGACATGGCATATAACCAGTATCTATAATTTCGCCTTTGAATTTTAAAGAAAAATAAATTCTATCTAACCTACACCCAATACCATTTTTACACCAAGATATCTTAACCGTATTCGGATGTTTATTCCTGTAAACATCAAATAAACCATAATTTTTAATAACTGAAGAAAATATTTTTGAACCAAGACTACCTTTATCAACATTACCTCCAATTTTATCTAGCCTAGTATCAAAAATAAAATTAAAGTCTCCTAAAATAATTAAATTCCTTGATGTAACAAAAAACTGTTTAATATTTGTAAAGTACTCATTACGTTCCCCAGGAACATTTGGTGCATATATATTACATAATCTAACTTTAAAGTCACAAATATCTAAATCTAAATATAAAAACCGACCATCAAAATCCGTTTGAAAACTTTCAATATTAATTTTATCATTTATAATTATGACACATGTTCCAGCTGACTGTCCGAAACCATAACTCCATATATATCTGTATTTATTTGAAATGTGTATTTCAATATCTTTAACGAAAAAGAAATTATTAATATGCGTTTCTTGCAAGCAAAGTATATCTACATTATTAGCAGAAATAAAATCCTTTATAAAGGATTGCTTGGGTTTAGACCGAAGTCCATTAATATTTAAACTAAATATATTTAAAGCCATTTTAAATAAACACTGTGTACATAAATCATTTTAAACCGTATTGTACCTGTCAATCTTGAGATTAAGTTTAAACTAATCAAACCAAAAGCAGACGAAATAGTTTGTTTCTGATTTAAGTTTATAACTAGCAGACGAACACTCAATTTAAACCTTGTAACGTACAGATATATGTAGGCAATAACGCTAAATTTACAATATTCTGAGATAAAGTAGTTTAATACGAAAGAAGTAAAGGTGTAAACTATTAGCAGACGAAAATCCAATACTAGTAGTATGGACGGCAGACGATACATCGTAAACTCTGTACATTGTCCGTGTAGACAGAAATAAACAGACAGTATTAAATGACATATATTGGAAAAAGAACGCCTATATATATGACCATGGTGTGTCAACGATAAACCTTGCTCAACTAAAGAGAAGCAAAATATATACATGTACACAGTGAATTTTAGACCCGGCAAAGCCGTAAATAGAAATCGTGAGGCAAAGGCACTGTCCATAATACATTTCAGGTAAATCTCCGCAAAAACAAGGTTTTAAATCGTTAGACATAATCGTAAAGGAAAAAAGAGGAAAAAGGATTAATTATGAAAAGGACTCTGCATAGACAGAAGCTCGTCCATGACCGTGTCCTGGGCCGTGGACTCCTCGGGTGTCAGAGGATCCTCAACGAGGATCGCACTGAGACCTCTGGAGTCCCCAGACCCGGCCACAGACGCGCCCCTGGCCTTCCGCCTCCGACGGTCGACGACATCCCAACCAGGGTCCGTCTCCTCGGAAGCGGAACGCTTCTCCCCTCTGGCCTCAGACGAAAACTCCATCTCACCCTCATTATCCCCTTCTGTTTCTTCTACCTCTGCAGCTATCCCAGTTTCCTCCGTGACTTCCACCTCCCTGGTCTGCTCCACCCCTCCTGTCTGCACATCCTGCACCTTCTCTTCCACGACCTCGGCCCCGACCTCGTTCACAACAGCCTCAGGATCAGGCGTTGCCTCACCTGAAACAACTGCCCCAGCATTAGTGACAATGCCGGGGCAGGTGCTCCTCACGTGGCCAATGCGCTGGCAGCGCAGACACAGAGGAGCACGTCCCCGCATTGTCACCAATGCTCGAGTTCCACATTCAAAATTCAAGATGTGGGGAATTTGCCCCTTTTCTATTTCATTCACTGAAATTTTGACAATCCTTATTCCTGTTTTAACGGAATTTTCCCCGAACTTGATCGCGTCATCAGAAATACCCAGGACCTTTCCATAACGTTCAAAAATGCTATGAAGTACATTTGCACATGTGTGCACTGGCAACCAGTGCACACGACACTCAACGATTTGATTATGATAATCAACCACACTGAAATTTTTCCCTCTATATGAAAAATCAGTATTTCCTATAAATCGCTCCACCACATCTCGGCTGCGTAAAGACACTTCGAAAAATCGTGATCCCGGAGGTCCCCTGGAAATGGTGTCCACTTCTCCTGCGTCTACATTATACTTTCCCATCATCATGACTAAGTCAGCCATAGAAACATTTCTATTGTTCATACATGAAATTTTCACGGATCTATTTTCTATGTCCGCACTAACTGCCTTTCCCACTAATGCGGGAAAGTATGCAGCAATACTAGTCATGTTTATTTAACACTCCACTGAAATACACTTTAAGTAAAGCTCCACGAGGAAAACGAAATTACTGCATGCAGATCACGGTATCCCCTGTGCCAGGTAAGTATGCTGGGCAGCGGCGGCTATTTCACTTATATACCAACATGAATACAGTTTCCGAGTACAGGCCTGGTCAAACAAGGGTACCGCGGTCTTGTCGCGCGCGCTGTATTCGCTTGCGCACATTGTTTCCGTGTTTGGGCAGAAACCCCGTTCTCATTTCGCATTTTCGTTAAAACGCATATTTTGTGTATGCAAGGTTAGAGTGGTGCTTCCGGTTTGTACGTAACCGCTGCATTCAATATGTGTGTATAAGTAGCCATGACTCATGTAAGTATGTCGTAACAACAAAGCGCAAAATTCACATCATTTTAAAAACATGTGTCAATACAAACACTTGCTTCGTAACGTAACGTATCCACGCAAAAACTAATGTCTTCCTGACGTTGCCAAGTCTGCGACGTCAGTTGAAATTTAACATCGCGTCACAACGTCATGACGGCAGCGCTTCTACGTCATTGCGCTCAAGAGACGTTCACTCTTAGACGCAACGTCATAAATACGAATAACAACGTTGTTCAGCGATAGTGGTCCTATATGTAACGCATTTTCACAAAAGTTTGCATTTTTGTGTGAAATAATTGCAGTGTGTACACGTAACTGCACGAAAACGTGCATTAAAACGTATTTTAATACATATAATATTTAAACAAAAAGTAAAAGTCTACAGCACCCGGTATTCCCAGGCGGTCACCCATCCAAGTACTAACCGGGCTCGACGTTGCTTAACTTCGGTGATCGGACGAGAACCGGTGTTTTCAACGTGATATGGCCGTAGACATCAGTACCTGTAAAACGAAGCATTATATAGGTGTTGCTTAAGCAGACGGTGTTCTATTTTTAGTTTTCACATTTAATTATATATCATAGCAACATTTCAATTATATAGTAGTAATAATAATAATAATGGCGATGTTGGTAATGATATAAAACGTGAACATTATTAAAAATAATAGGTAATAGAACAAGTATTCCGTATTTATAAGTACAACCAGCATAACCATATACCAGGCTTGTACGCGTAACACTTTTAATACACTATCGTTCGTGTGCGCTCGCACACGTGTTTACCGTTTAGAATGACGAGCGGCCACGCTGTCAGACGAGACCCCTTCTTATTATGTTTTTATTTTTTAGTTTTGTTTTATTATGATCGGGAGTTAGCGCGAACGCAATCTCCCACACAAATAAATTGCGCACCCGAGTTACCCACATTTGGGGTAATCGCAGGCGCCAGCCAAACCGAAGTGCAATGGAAGAGCCTCTTCCTGGGGGAACCGCCATCTTGATCACGGTATCCCCTGTGCCAGGTAAGTATGCTGGGCAGCGGCGGCTATTTCACTTATATACCAACATGAATACAGTTTCCGAGTACAGGCCTGGTCAAACAAGGGTACCGCGGTCTTGTCGCGCGCGCTGTATTCGCTTGCGCACATTGTTTCCGTGTTTGGGCAGAAACCCCGTTCTCATTTCGCATTTTCGTTAAAACGCATATTTTGTGTATGCAAGGTTAGAGTGGTGCTTCCGGTTTGTACGTAACCGCTGCATTCAATATGTGTGTATAAGTAGCCATGACTCATGTAAGTATGTCGTAACAACAAAGCGCAAAATTCACATCATTTTAAAAACATGTGTCAATACAAACACTTGCTTCGTAACGTAACGTATCCACGCAAAAACTAATGTCTTCCTGACGTTGCCAAGTCTGCGACGTCAGTTGAAATTTAACATCGCGTCACAACGTCATGACGGCAGCGCTTCTACGTCATTGCGCTCAAGAGACGTTCACTCTTAGACGCAACGTCATAAATACGAATAACAACGTTGTTCAGCGATAGTGGTCCTATATGTAACGCATTTTCACAAAAGTTTGCATTTTTGTGTGAAATAATTGCAGTGTGTACACGTAACTGCACGAAAACGTGCATTAAAACGTATTTTAATACATATAATATTTAAACAAAAAGTAAAAGTCTACAGCACCCGGTATTCCCAGGCGGTCACCCATCCAAGTACTAACCGGGCTCGACGTTGCTTAACTTCGGTGATCGGACGAGAACCGGTGTTTTCAACGTGATATGGCCGTAGACATCAGTACCTGTAAAACGAAGCATTATATAGGTGTTGCTTAAGCAGACGGTGTTCTATTTTTAGTTTTCACATTTAATTATATATCATAGCAACATTTCAATTATATAGTAGTAATAATAATAATAATGGCGATGTTGGTAATGATATAAAACGTGAACATTATTAAAAATAATAGGTAATAGAACAAGTATTCCGTATTTATAAGTACAACCAGCATAACCATATACCAGGCTTGTACGCGTAACACTTTTAATACACTATCGTTCGTGTGCGCTCGCACACGTGTTTACCGTTTAGAATGACGAGCGGCCACGCTGTCAGACGAGACCCCTTCTTATTATGTTTTTATTTTTTAGTTTTGTTTTATTATGATCGGGAGTTAGCGCGAACGCAATCTCCCACACAAATAAATTGCGCACCCGAGTTACCCACATTTGGGGTAATCGCAGGCGCCAGCCCAACCGAAGTGCAATGGAAGAGCCTCTTCCTGGGGGAACCGCCATCTTGATCACGGTATCCCCTGTGCCAGGTAAGTATGCTGGGCAGCGGCGGCTATTTCACTTATATACCAACATGAATACAGTTTCCGAGTACAGGCCTGGTCAAACAAGGGTACCGCGGTCTTGTCGCGCGCGCTGTATTCGCTTGCGCACATTGTTTCCGTGTTTGGGCAGAAACCCCGTTCTCATTTCGCATTTTCGTTAAAACGCATATTTTGTGTATGCAAGGTTAGAGTGGTGCTTCCGGTTTGTACGTAACCGCTGCATTCAATATGTGTGTATAAGTAGCCATGACTCATGTAAGTATGTCGTAACAACAAAGCGCAAAATTCACATCATTTTAAAAACATGTGTCAATACAAACACTTGCTTCGTAACGTAACGTATCCACGCAAAAACTAATGTCTTCCTGACGTTGCCAAGTCTGCGACGTCAGTTGAAATTTAACATCGCGTCACAACGTCATGACGGCAGCGCTTCTACGTCATTGCGCTCAAGAGACGTTCACTCTTAGACGCAACGTCATAAATACGAATAACAACGTTGTTCAGCGATAGTGGTCCTATATGTAACGCATTTTCACAAAAGTTTGCATTTTTGTGTGAAATAATTGCAGTGTGTACACGTAACTGCACGAAAACGTGCATTAAAACGTATTTTAATACATATAATATTTAAACAAAAAGTAAAAGTCTACAGCACCCGGTATTCCCAGGCGGTCACCCATCCAAGTACTAACCGGGCTCGACGTTGCTTAACTTCGGTGATCGGACGAGAACCGGTGTTTTCAACGTGATATGGCCGTAGACATCAGTACCTGTAAAACGAAGCATTATATAGGTGTTGCTTAAGCAGACGGTGTTCTATTTTTAGTTTTCACATTTAATTATATATCATAGCAACATTTCAATTATATAGTAGTAATAATAATAATAATGGCGATGTTGGTAATGATATAAAACGTGAACATTATTAAAAATAATAGGTAATAGAACAAGTATTCCGTATTTATAAGTACAACCAGCATAACCATATACCAGGCTTGTACGCGTAACACTTTTAATACACTATCGTTCGTGTGCGCTCGCACACGTGTTTACCGTTTAGAATGACGAGCGGCCACGCTGTCAGACGAGACCCCTTCTTATTATGTTTTTATTTTTTAGTTTTGTTTTATTATGATCGGGAGTTAGCGCGAACGCAATCTCCCACACAAATAAATTGCGCACCCGAGTTACCCACATTTGGGGTAATCGCAGGCGCCAGCCCAACCGAAGTGCAATGGAAGAGCCTCTTCCTGGGGGAACCGCCATTTTTTTCTTTTTCATAAAACTTTATTCACATAAAATAACATGTGGGTGGGGTGTAAAGCGCCCCGCCCAACTTGCCTCGAGAAAGCACCTTAACATTGATATAAATAACAAAAGTAACATAATGCAATAGTTTTGAAGTTTGGAAAAGTCACTGTTATATTCACTTAATCGATCACTTTTATATCGTTTCACTATTAGTCACTTGAAAGTCACTTTCACTTGTTGAACTATTTTTAAAAGTCAATATCTATATATTTAAACTGTTTTAGATAAACTCAGCGTCGAGGGGAGAAGCAAATAACACATAATACAGACAATTATATACATTATAAACTGGTGGTGCTGAGGCAAGTATGTTAGTAGTATACCAAGGTGAAAAAATTCAAACATTTGAAAAACAGGATAATTTTGAATTGTCATTTAAAAAGATATCTGGCAGAAGATGGTGATGACGACCCGAGCAGTTCCGCACCGAGGCTCATAGTGCGGACCTCCCCAAGTCCCCTCCCTCACCCCCGACCAATGAAATGAAATGTAAAAAAGAAGACTTTACGAAAAAGCAATAATTTTAGAAAAATGCCTTGGTATAAAGAAAAGGTTAGAGATACCCTGACGAAACCTTAAATGAGTGAAATGAGATAATGGTCCCAAAACTGGGTTACATATATACATATGAAGGGTGAGTGAAATGAGGAAAGTATGCATGAAATGATATGAATCCCTGACTGGGTTACATATATACACATGAATGAGATGCATGAAATGAGAGAGCGAGACAGAGTATCTATGAAAAAAGACATATAATACAAACAATACATAAAATGCAAATAATATGGCTATCTTCTGCCCCCAGGGAAATGACCGTCAGTCCAAGCTATGCCCTTCCTGCGCAGCCATCAACCTGAAAGCAGAAGAAAAACACAAACAGCAAAGACACTGAAAGCATTGCATACACAAGATATTATTTAATATGAAACTTTGGATTTAAAATGGTAAAGTACTTGATTTGACTGTGTTCTATTAGACAGAATTCAGACCAATACAATTTAAATTTATCAATATGTAGCCTTTTATAATCAATTAAAATTCTATATTTTATTCTATTAAAAAACCTATAAACGAGATCACTTGAGGCTAAAGTTTTCTTCTCTTTTTTAACATCATTCCTACTACACCAAATAATATGTCTAGACTCTGACAAAATAATAAGAAGGACATATTTAACATTGTGATTACATTCAATGTCAAAGAAATGAAACCATTTTTTACTAAATGAATAATTGCCATTTGTAAGTAGATTGAATAAATATAAACATGCTTTGTTCAAAGGTAGAACAAAGCTACATTCTATAAATAAATGGTCAATAGTCTCAACTCTATCACAAAAAGTGCATTTATTTGGTAAAGAACGATCAAATCTTGATAAGTAATAGTTAACGTATGTGACGTCATGAACAAGTTTAAAACAAGTATTTCTACATATCGGGTCTACTGCTCTTGAAAAAATATTGCTGAAAGCGTTTTTAAAATTAATATATGGATTATCTTTTACACACTTTGGTTCAATATTCCTTGTAACAAAAGTCGCATATAATTGCTTTGCATTTAATAGGTTAGGCACAAAGGAAGAAATTTCTTCAAATTCTTTTAAATATTTCAGACATTTAATATAAAAGGGAGGAACAAAATCACTATGCGGAATTAAATTAGAAGCAAATAAGGGGTTATATGTACGCATTTGTATCCCAATCCAATATGTTGTAAAATACTTCCAAGGAATATCATCATTATTTAAATATCTACATATATGCGACAAAAAGAAAGCTTTAATTTTCAAAGAAATACAAGGTATATTTAAACCCCCTTGACTGAAAGGTAAGTATAACGACTTCCTACAAACTGGTTCAAAAGTACTACTCCATATGTATCTAAAACATGATTTTTGGAAATTATTCAAGTAATAATGATGCATGTCCTGGGCAAATATATAAAACAATATTTTAGAAACAACATAGCTATTTAAAATATGACTTTTACCTTTAAACGACATTGCTCGTGACGACCATAAATTCAAAGTATTTCTAAAATTATTGAATAGTTTACCCCATATATCATCATTAGTTAAATCATAACCAAATTTATAACCTAATAATTTACAGTTTTCAACCCACGAAATACCAAAAGGATGATCGTCTCGAGTTTTCCACTTTCCTAAAAACATACCCGATGACTTATTAAAATTGATTTTTGAACCAGACAATCTTTGAAAATTATGAACATGTTTAAAAAACAAATTAATGGATTGATTGTCAGTTAGAACTGTAGTATTGTCGTCTGCATATAAAGACATTTTAACGTGAAATTTACCACCCGGAGCTATGACACCATTTATATTTTTATCATCTTGTACTTTTTTGGCTAATGGTTCTAAACATAAAACATACAATAACGGAGATAAAGAACAACCCTGGCGAACAGAACGCTCTAATTGAAACGGATTTGAAATATGTCCATTAACAATAACTGATGTGGACACATCATTATATAAAACTTTAATCCATTTAATAAATTTATCATCAAAACCAAAACTCTGTAAAACAGAGAACATATATGGCCACGACACTTTGTCAAAAGCCTTTTCCTGGTCTAAGTTTATAAAGCAAGCAGTAATATCTTTCTGTTCAATATAGTCTAATAGATTCCTAATTAAATGTATATTATCAAATATAGATCTACCTTTAATAGAACATGTTTGACTTATACCAATAATACTTGGTAAAACATTGGTCAGTCTGTTAGTAATTATTTTAGATAACAACTTTCTATCTACGTTTAATAAAGAAATAGGTCTATAATTTTTCATAACAGACGGATTATTTTTATCTTTACATAATAAAGTAATGTAAGATAATTTCTGAGAATTAGACATAGTTCCAAGGTCATAGCATATATTGAATAATTTCTCTAAAATTGGACCAAAAATATTAAAAAATGTCAAATAAAACAAGGACGTTAACCCATCACTACCAGGGGTTTTATCGTGATTCATTTGTTTTAAGGCAGTTTCAATATCAGTAACAGTAATATTTTGAATTAAATCATCATTGTCATCATTAGAAACTCTGGGTAAATCTTGTAGAAAAATGTCATTTAATGAACTATCAATATATTCAGCTGCATACAAAGTTTTATAAAAATTCCTAAAAGAATCTAATATTCCAAGAGATGTATTTTTCTCTCTGTTATTATCGACTATCTTGTATATAATTTTGTCTTTATTTTTAGAAAATTCCACATCATGATAAAAGCTTGAAATATTCTCATTATGATTAATCATATTGACTTTACTACGAATCAGAGCACCAGTATGTTTGACTTTATATAATTCACTTATTTTAGATTTGATAAATATTCTCTCATTAATAGACGCTGAACTTTGATACTCTTTAATTAAATTTCTTAACTCTTTGTGATATTCAATATTCTTACATTTACTATAATCAATGCAAAATTCCTTAATCAATAACTTCATCTTGTCCCACCACTCAAGGGTAATTTCATCAGTTCTACTAATAATTTTCCAATAGAACTTAAAACCTAATTGAAAATCTTCATCTGATAATATGGAATTATTTAATTTCCAATACGACTTTCCTATACTTATATCATTATTTAAAGGAAGTTTAAAGTAGACAAAATCATGATCCGAAAGAGGACATGGCATATAACCAGTATCTATAATTTCGCCTTTGAATTTTAAAGAAAAATAAATTCTATCTAACCTACACCCAATACCATTTTTACACCAAGATATCTTAACCGTATTCGGATGTTTATTCCTGTAAACATCAAATAAACCATAATTTTTAATAACTGAAGAAAATATTTTTGAACCAAGACTACCTTTATCAACATTACCTCCAATTTTATCTAGCCTAGTATCAAAAATAAAATTAAAGTCTCCTAAAATAATTAAATTCCTTGATGTAACAAAAAACTGTTTAATATTTGTAAAGTACTCATTACGTTCCCCAGGAACATTTGGTGCATATATATTACATAATCTAACTTTAAAGTCACAAATATCTAAATCTAAATATAAAAACCGACCATCAAAATCCGTTTGAAAACTTTCAATATTAATTTTATCATTTATAATTATGACACATGTTCCAGCTGACTGTCCGAAACCATAACTCCATATATATCTGTATTTATTTGAAATGTGTATTTCAATATCTTTAACGAAAAAGAAATTATTAATATGCGTTTCTTGCAAGCAAAGTATATCTACATTATTAGCAGAAATAAAATCCTTTATAAAGGATTGCTTGGGTTTAGACCGAAGTCCATTAATATTTAAACTAAATATATTTAAAGCCATTTTAAATAAACACTGTGTACATAAATCATTTTAAACCGTATTGTACCTGTCAATCTTGAGATTAAGTTTAAACTAATCAAACCAAAAGCAGACGAAATAGTTTGTTTCTGATTTAAGTTTATAACTAGCAGACGAACACTCAATTTAAACCTTGTAACGTACAGATATATGTAGGCAATAACGCTAAATTTACAATATTCTGAGATAAAGTAGTTTAATACGAAAGAAGTAAAGGTGTAAACTATTAGCAGACGAAAATCCAATACTAGTAGTATGGACGGCAGACGATACATCGTAAACTCTGTACATTGTCCGTGTAGACAGAAATAAACAGACAGTATTAAATGACATATATTGGAAAAAGAACGCCTATATATATGACCATGGTGTGTCAACGATAAACCTTGCTCAACTAAAGAGAAGCAAAATATATACATGTACACAGTGAATTTTAGACCCGGCAAAGCCGTAAATAGAAATCGTGAGGCAAAGGCACTGTCCATAATACATTTCAGGTAAATCTCCGCAAAAACAAGGTTTTAAATCGTTAGACATAATCGTAAAGGAAAAAAGAGGAAAAAGGATTAATTATGAAAAGGACTCTGCATAGACAGAAGCTCGTCCATGACCGTGTCCTGGGCCGTGGACTCCTCGGGTGTCAGAGGATCCTCAACGAGGATCGCACTGAGACCTCTGGAGTCCCCAGACCCGGCCACAGACGCGCCCCTGGCCTTCCGCCTCCGACGGTCGACGACATCCCAACCAGGGTCCGTCTCCTCGGAAGCGGAACGCTTCTCCCCTCTGGCCTCAGACGAAAACTCCATCTCACCCTCATTATCCCCTTCTGTTTCTTCTACCTCTGCAGCTATCCCAGTTTCCTCCGTGACTTCCACCTCCCTGGTCTGCTCCACCCCTCCTGTCTGCACATCCTGCACCTTCTCTTCCACGACCTCGGCCCCGACCTCGTTCACAACAGCCTCAGGATCAGGCGTTGCCTCACCTGAAACAACTGCCCCAGCATTAGTGACAATGCCGGGGCAGGTGCTCCTCACGTGGCCAATGCGCTGGCAGCGCAGACACAGAGGAGCACGTCCCCGCATTGTCACCAATGCTCGAGTTCCACATTCAAAATTCAAGATGTGGGGAATTTGCCCCTTTTCTATTTCATTCACTGAAATTTTGACAATCCTTATTCCTGTTTTAACGGAATTTTCCCCGAACTTGATCGCGTCATCAGAAATACCCAGGACCTTTCCATAACGTTCAAAAATGCTATGAAGTACATTTGCACATGTGTGCACTGGCAACCAGTGCACACGACACTCAACGATTTGATTATGATAATCAACCACACTGAAATTTTTCCCTCTATATGAAAAATCAGTATTTCCTATAAATCGCTCCACCACATCTCGGCTGCGTAAAGACACTTCGAAAAATCGTGATCCCGGAGGTCCCCTGGAAATGGTGTCCACTTCTCCTGCGTCTACATTATACTTTCCCATCATCATGACTAAGTCAGCCATAGAAACATTTCTATTGTTCATACATGAAATTTTCACGGATCTATTTTCTATGTCCGCACTAACTGCCTTTCCCACTAATGCGGGAAAGTATGCAGCAATACTAGTCATGTTTATTTAACACTCCACTGAAATACACTTTAAGTAAAGCTCCACGAGGAAAACGAAATTACTGCATGCAGATCACGGTATCCCCTGTGCCAGGTAAGTATGCTGGGCAGCGGCGGCTATTTCACTTATATACCAACATGAATACAGTTTCCGAGTACAGGCCTGGTCAAACAAGGGTACCGCGGTCTTGTCGCGCGCGCTGTATTCGCTTGCGCACATTGTTTCCGTGTTTGGGCAGAAACCCCGTTCTCATTTCGCATTTTCGTTAAAACGCATATTTTGTGTATGCAAGGTTAGAGTGGTGCTTCCGGTTTGTACGTAACCGCTGCATTCAATATGTGTGTATAAGTAGCCATGACTCATGTAAGTATGTCGTAACAACAAAGCGCAAAATTCACATCATTTTAAAAACATGTGTCAATACAAACACTTGCTTCGTAACGTAACGTATCCACGCAAAAACTAATGTCTTCCTGACGTTGCCAAGTCTGCGACGTCAGTTGAAATTTAACATCGCGTCACAACGTCATGACGGCAGCGCTTCTACGTCATTGCGCTCAAGAGACGTTCACTCTTAGACGCAACGTCATAAATACGAATAACAACGTTGTTCAGCGATAGTGGTCCTATATGTAACGCATTTTCACAAAAGTTTGCATTTTTGTGTGAAATAATTGCAGTGTGTACACGTAACTGCACGAAAACGTGCATTAAAACGTATTTTAATACATATAATATTTAAACAAAAAGTAAAAGTCTACAGCACCCGGTATTCCCAGGCGGTCACCCATCCAAGTACTAACCGGGCTCGACGTTGCTTAACTTCGGTGATCGGACGAGAACCGGTGTTTTCAACGTGATATGGCCGTAGACATCAGTACCTGTAAAACGAAGCATTATATAGGTGTTGCTTAAGCAGACGGTGTTCTATTTTTAGTTTTCACATTTAATTATATATCATAGCAACATTTCAATTATATAGTAGTAATAATAATAATAATGGCGATGTTGGTAATGATATAAAACGTGAACATTATTAAAAATAATAGGTAATAGAACAAGTATTCCGTATTTATAAGTACAACCAGCATAACCATATACCAGGCTTGTACGCGTAACACTTTTAATACACTATCGTTCGTGTGCGCTCGCACACGTGTTTACCGTTTAGAATGACGAGCGGCCACGCTGTCAGACGAGACCCCTTCTTATTATGTTTTTATTTTTTAGTTTTGTTTTATTATGATCGGGAGTTAGCGCGAACGCAATCTCCCACACAAATAAATTGCGCACCCGAGTTACCCACATTTGGGGTAATCGCAGGCGCCAGCCCAACCGAAGTGCAATGGAAGAGCCTCTTCCTGGGGGAACCGCCATTTTTTTCTTTTTCATAAAACTTTATTCACATAAAATAACATGTGGGTGGGGTGTAAAGCGCCCCGCCCAACTTGCCTCGAGAAAGCACCTTAACATTGATATAAATAACAAAAGTAACATAATGCAATAGTTTTGAAGTTTGGAAAAGTCACTGTTATATTCACTTAATCGATCACTTTTATATCGTTTCACTATTAGTCACTTGAAAGTCACTTTCACTTGTTGAACTATTTTTAAAAGTCAATATCTATATATTTAAACTGTTTTAGATAAACTCAGCGTCGAGGGGAGAAGCAAATAACACATAATACAGACAATTATATACATTATAAACTGGTGGTGCTGAGGCAAGTATGTTAGTAGTATACCAAGGTGAAAAAAATTCAAACATTTGAAAAACAGGATAATTTTGAATTGTCATTTAAAAAGATATCTGGCAGAAGATGGTGATGACGACCCGAGCAGTTCCGCACCGAGGCTCATAGTGCGGACCTCCCCAAGTCCCCTCCCTCACCCCCGACCAATGAAATGAAATGTAAAAAAGAAGACTTTACGAAAAAGCAATAATTTTAGAAAAATGCCTTGGTATAAAGAAAAGGTTAGAGATACCCTGACGAAACCTTAAATGAGTGAAATGAGATAATGGTCCCAAAACTGGGTTACATATATACATATGAAGGGTGAGTGAAATGAGGAAAGTATGCATGAAATGATATGAATCCCTGACTGGGTTACATATATACACATGAATGAGATGCATGAAATGAGAGAGCGAGACAGAGTATCTATGAAAAAAGACATATAATACAAACAATACATAAAATGCAAATAATATGGCTATCTTCTGCCCCCAGGGAAATGACCGTCAGTCCAAGCTATGCCCTTCCTGCGCAGCCATCAACCTGAAAGCAGAAGAAAAACACAAACAGCAAAGACACTGAAAGCATTGCATACACAAGATATTATTTAATATGAAACTTTGGATTTAAAATGGTAAAGTACTTGATTTGACTGTGTTCTATTAGACAGAATTCAGACCAATACAATTTAAATTTATCAATATGTAGCCTTTTATAATCAATTAAAATTCTATATTTTATTCTATTAAAAAACCTATAAACGAGATCACTTGAGGCTAAAGTTTTCTTCTCTTTTTTAACATCATTCCTACTACACCAAATAATATGTCTAGACTCTGACAAAATAATAAGAAGGACATATTTAACATTGTGATTACATTCAATGTCAAAGAAATGAAACCATTTTTTACTAAATGAATAATTGCCATTTGTAAGTAGATTGAATAAATATAAACATGCTTTGTTCAAAGGTAGAACAAAGCTACATTCTATAAATAAATGGTCAATAGTCTCAACTCTATCACAAAAAGTGCATTTATTTGGTAAAGAACGATCAAATCTTGATAAGTAATAGTTAACGTATGTGACGTCATGAACAAGTTTAAAACAAGTATTTCTACATATCGGGTCTACTGCTCTTGAAAAAATATTGCTGAAAGCGTTTTTAAAATTAATATATGGATTATCTTTTACACACTTTGGTTCAATATTCCTTGTAACAAAAGTCGCATATAATTGCTTTGCATTTAATAGGTTAGGCACAAAGGAAGAAATTTCTTCAAATTCTTTTAAATATTTCAGACATTTAATATAAAAGGGAGGAACAAAATCACTATGCGGAATTAAATTAGAAGCAAATAAGGGGTTATATGTACGCATTTGTATCCCAATCCAATATGTTGTAAAATACTTCCAAGGAATATCATCATTATTTAAATATCTACATATATGCGACAAAAAGAAAGCTTTAATTTTCAAAGAAATACAAGGTATATTTAAACCCCCTTGACTGAAAGGTAAGTATAACGACTTCCTACAAACTGGTTCAAAAGTACTACTCCATATGTATCTAAAACATGATTTTTGGAAATTATTCAAGTAATAATGATGCATGTCCTGGGCAAATATATAAAACAATATTTTAGAAACAACATAGCTATTTAAAATATGACTTTTACCTTTAAACGACATTGCTCGTGACGACCATAAATTCAAAGTATTTCTAAAATTATTGAATAGTTTACCCCATATATCATCATTAGTTAAATCATAACCAAATTTATAACCTAATAATTTACAGTTTTCAACCCACGAAATACCAAAAGGATGATCGTCTCGAGTTTTCCACTTTCCTAAAAACATACCCGATGACTTATTAAAATTGATTTTTGAACCAGACAATCTTTGAAAATTATGAACATGTTTAAAAAACAAATTAATGGATTGATTGTCAGTTAGAACTGTAGTATTGTCGTCTGCATATAAAGACATTTTAACGTGAAATTTACCACCCGGAGCTATGACACCATTTATATTTTTATCATCTTGTACTTTTTTGGCTAATGGTTCTAAACATAAAACATACAATAACGGAGATAAAGAACAACCCTGGCGAACAGAACGCTCTAATTGAAACGGATTTGAAATATGTCCATTAACAATAACTGATGTGGACACATCATTATATAAAACTTTAATCCATTTAATAAATTTATCATCAAAACCAAAACTCTGTAAAACAGAGAACATATATGGCCACGACACTTTGTCAAAAGCCTTTTCCTGGTCTAAGTTTATAAAGCAAGCAGTAATATCTTTCTGTTCAATATAGTCTAATAGATTCCTAATTAAATGTATATTATCAAATATAGATCTACCTTTAATAGAACATGTTTGACTTATACCAATAATACTTGGTAAAACATTGGTCAGTCTGTTAGTAATTATTTTAGATAACAACTTTCTATCTACGTTTAATAAAGAAATAGGTCTATAATTTTTCATAACAGACGGATTATTTTTATCTTTACATAATAAAGTAATGTAAGATAATTTCTGAGAATTAGACATAGTTCCAAGGTCATAGCATATATTGAATAATTTCTCTAAAATTGGACCAAAAATATTAAAAAATGTCAAATAAAACAAGGACGTTAACCCATCACTACCAGGGGTTTTATCGTGATTCATTTGTTTTAAGGCAGTTTCAATATCAGTAACAGTAATATTTTGAATTAAATCATCATTGTCATCATTAGAAACTCTGGGTAAATCTTGTAGAAAAATGTCATTTAATGAACTATCAATATATTCAGCTGCATACAAAGTTTTATAAAAATTCCTAAAAGAATCTAATATTCCAAGAGATGTATTTTTCTCTCTGTTATTATCGACTATCTTGTATATAATTTTGTCTTTATTTTTAGAAAATTCCACATCATGATAAAAGCTTGAAATATTCTCATTATGATTAATCATATTGACTTTACTACGAATCAGAGCACCAGTATGTTTGACTTTATATAATTCACTTATTTTAGATTTGATAAATATTCTCTCATTAATAGACGCTGAACTTTGATACTCTTTAATTAAATTTCTTAACTCTTTGTGATATTCAATATTCTTACATTTACTATAATCAATGCAAAATTCCTTAATCAATAACTTCATCTTGTCCCACCACTCAAGGGTAATTTCATCAGTTCTACTAATAATTTTCCAATAGAACTTAAAACCTAATTGAAAATCTTCATCTGATAATATGGAATTATTTAATTTCCAATACGACTTTCCTATACTTATATCATTATTTAAAGGAAGTTTAAAGTAGACAAAATCATGATCCGAAAGAGGACATGGCATATAACCAGTATCTATAATTTCGCCTTTGAATTTTAAAGAAAAATAAATTCTATCTAACCTACACCCAATACCATTTTTACACCAAGATATCTTAACCGTATTCGGATGTTTATTCCTGTAAACATCAAATAAACCATAATTTTTAATAACTGAAGAAAATATTTTTGAACCAAGACTACCTTTATCAACATTACCTCCAATTTTATCTAGCCTAGTATCAAAAATAAAATTAAAGTCTCCTAAAATAATTAAATTCCTTGATGTAACAAAAAACTGTTTAATATTTGTAAAGTACTCATTACGTTCCCCAGGAACATTTGGTGCATATATATTACATAATCTAACTTTAAAGTCACAAATATCTAAATCTAAATATAAAAACCGACCATCAAAATCCGTTTGAAAACTTTCAATATTAATTTTATCATTTATAATTATGACACATGTTCCAGCTGACTGTCCGAAACCATAACTCCATATATATCTGTATTTATTTGAAATGTGTATTTCAATATCTTTAACGAAAAAGAAATTATTAATATGCGTTTCTTGCAAGCAAAGTATATCTACATTATTAGCAGAAATAAAATCCTTTATAAAGGATTGCTTGGGTTTAGACCGAAGTCCATTAATATTTAAACTAAATATATTTAAAGCCATTTTAAATAAACACTGTGTACATAAATCATTTTAAACCGTATTGTACCTGTCAATCTTGAGATTAAGTTTAAACTAATCAAACCAAAAGCAGACGAAATAGTTTGTTTCTGATTTAAGTTTATAACTAGCAGACGAACACTCAATTTAAACCTTGTAACGTACAGATATATGTAGGCAATAACGCTAAATTTACAATATTCTGAGATAAAGTAGTTTAATACGAAAGAAGTAAAGGTGTAAACTATTAGCAGACGAAAATCCAATACTAGTAGTATGGACGGCAGACGATACATCGTAAACTCTGTACATTGTCCGTGTAGACAGAAATAAACAGACAGTATTAAATGACATATATTGGAAAAAGAACGCCTATATATATGACCATGGTGTGTCAACGATAAACCTTGCTCAACTAAAGAGAAGCAAAATATATACATGTACACAGTGAATTTTAGACCCGGCAAAGCCGTAAATAGAAATCGTGAGGCAAAGGCACTGTCCATAATACATTTCAGGTAAATCTCCGCAAAAACAAGGTTTTAAATCGTTAGACATAATCGTAAAGGAAAAAAGAGGAAAAAGGATTAATTATGAAAAGGACTCTGCATAGACAGAAGCTCGTCCATGACCGTGTCCTGGGCCGTGGACTCCTCGGGTGTCAGAGGATCCTCAACGAGGATCGCACTGAGACCTCTGGAGTCCCCAGACCCGGCCACAGACGCGCCCCTGGCCTTCCGCCTCCGACGGTCGACGACATCCCAACCAGGGTCCGTCTCCTCGGAAGCGGAACGCTTCTCCCCTCTGGCCTCAGACGAAAACTCCATCTCACCCTCATTATCCCCTTCTGTTTCTTCTACCTCTGCAGCTATCCCAGTTTCCTCCGTGACTTCCACCTCCCTGGTCTGCTCCACCCCTCCTGTCTGCACATCCTGCACCTTCTCTTCCACGACCTCGGCCCCGACCTCGTTCACAACAGCCTCAGGATCAGGCGTTGCCTCACCTGAAACAACTGCCCCAGCATTAGTGACAATGCCGGGGCAGGTGCTCCTCACGTGGCCAATGCGCTGGCAGCGCAGACACAGAGGAGCACGTCCCCGCATTGTCACCAATGCTCGAGTTCCACATTCAAAATTCAAGATGTGGGGAATTTGCCCCTTTTCTATTTCATTCACTGAAATTTTGACAATCCTTATTCCTGTTTTAACGGAATTTTCCCCGAACTTGATCGCGTCATCAGAAATACCCAGGACCTTTCCATAACGTTCAAAAATGCTATGAAGTACATTTGCACATGTGTGCACTGGCAACCAGTGCACACGACACTCAACGATTTGATTATGATAATCAACCACACTGAAATTTTTCCCTCTATATGAAAAATCAGTATTTCCTATAAATCGCTCCACCACATCTCGGCTGCGTAAAGACACTTCGAAAAATCGTGATCCCGGAGGTCCCCTGGAAATGGTGTCCACTTCTCCTGCGTCTACATTATACTTTCCCATCATCATGACTAAGTCAGCCATAGAAACATTTCTATTGTTCATACATGAAATTTTCACGGATCTATTTTCTATGTCCGCACTAACTGCCTTTCCCACTAATGCGGGAAAGTATGCAGCAATACTAGTCATGTTTATTTAACACTCCACTGAAATACACTTTAAGTAAAGCTCCACGAGGAAAACGAAATTACTGCATGCAGATCACGGTATCCCCTGTGCCAGGTAAGTATGCTGGGCAGCGGCGGCTATTTCACTTATATACCAACATGAATACAGTTTCCGAGTACAGGCCTGGTCAAACAAGGGTACCGCGGTCTTGTCGCGCGCGCTGTATTCGCTTGCGCACATTGTTTCCGTGTTTGGGCAGAAACCCCGTTCTCATTTCGCATTTTCGTTAAAACGCATATTTTGTGTATGCAAGGTTAGAGTGGTGCTTCCGGTTTGTACGTAACCGCTGCATTCAATATGTGTGTATAAGTAGCCATGACTCATGTAAGTATGTCGTAACAACAAAGCGCAAAATTCACATCATTTTAAAAACATGTGTCAATACAAACACTTGCTTCGTAACGTAACGTATCCACGCAAAAACTAATGTCTTCCTGACGTTGCCAAGTCTGCGACGTCAGTTGAAATTTAACATCGCGTCACAACGTCATGACGGCAGCGCTTCTACGTCATTGCGCTCAAGAGACGTTCACTCTTAGACGCAACGTCATAAATACGAATAACAACGTTGTTCAGCGATAGTGGTCCTATATGTAACGCATTTTCACAAAAGTTTGCATTTTTGTGTGAAATAATTGCAGTGTGTACACGTAACTGCACGAAAACGTGCATTAAAACGTATTTTAATACATATAATATTTAAACAAAAAGTAAAAGCCTACTGCACCTGGTATTCCCAGGCGGTCTCCCATCCAAGTACTAACCAGGCTCGACGTTGCTTAACTTCGGTGATCGGACGAGAACCGGTGTTTTCAACGTGATATGGCCGTAGACATCAGTACCTGTAAAACGAAGCATTATATAGGTGTTGCTTAAGCAGACGGTGTTCTATTTTTAGTTTTCACATTTAATTATATATCATAGCAACATTTCAATTATATAGTAGTAATAATAATAATAATGGCGATGTTGGTAATGATATAAAACGTGAACATTATTAAAAATAATAGGTAATAGAACAAGTATTCCGTATTTATAAGTACAACCAGCATAACCATATACCAGGCTTGTACGCGTAACACTTTTAATACACTATCGTTCGTGTGCGCTCGCACACGTGTTTACCGTTTAGAATGACGAGCGGCCACGCTGTCAGACGAGACCCCTTCTTATTATGTTTTTATTTTTTAGTTTTGTTTTATTATGATCGGGAGTTAGCGCGAACGCAATCTCCCACACAAATAAATTGCGCACCCGAGTTACCCACATTTGGGGTAATCGCAGGCGCCAGCCCAACCGAAGTGCAATGGAAGAGCCTCTTCCTGGGGGAACCGCCATTTTTTTTTTCTTTTTCATAAAACTTTATTCACATAAAATAACATGTGGGTGGGGTGTAAAGCGCCCCGCCCAACTTGCCTCGAGAAAGCACCTTAACATTGATATAAATAACAAAAGTAACATAATGCAATAGTTTTGAAGTTTGGAAAAGTCACTGTTATATTCACTTAATCGATCACTTTTATATCGTTTCACTATTAGTCACTTGAAAGTCACTTTCACTTGTTGAACTATTTTTAAAAGTCAATATCTATATATTTAAACTGTTTTAGATAAACTCAGCGTCGAGGGGAGAAGCAAATAACACATAATACAGACAATTATATACATTATAAACTGGTGGTGCTGAGGCAAGTATGTTAGTAGTATACCAAGGTGAAAAAATTCAAACATTTGAAAAACAGGATAATTTTGAATTGTCATTTAAAAAGATATCTGGCAGAAGATGGTGATGACGACCCGAGCAGTTCCGCACCGAGGCTCATAGTGCGGACCTCCCCAAGTCCCCTCCCTCACCCCCGACCAATGAAATGAAATGTAAAAAAGAAGACTTTACGAAAAAGCAATAATTTTAGAAAAATGCCTTGGTATAAAGAAAAGGTTAGAGATACCCTGACGAAACCTTAAATGAGTGAAATGAGATAATGGTCCCAAAACTGGGTTACATATATACATATGAAGGGTGAGTGAAATGAGGAAAGTATGCATGAAATGATATGAATCCCTGACTGGGTTACATATATACACATGAATGAGATGCATGAAATGAGAGAGCGAGACAGAGTATCTATGAAAAAAGACATATAATACAAACAATACATAAAATGCAAATAATATGGCTATCTTCTGCCCCCAGGGAAATGACCGTCAGTCCAAGCTATGCCCTTCCTGCGCAGCCATCAACCTGAAAGCAGAAGAAAAACACAAACAGCAAAGACACTGAAAGCATTGCATACACAAGATATTATTTAATATGAAACTTTGGATTTAAAATGGTAAAGTACTTGATTTGACTGTGTTCTATTAGACAGAATTCAGACCAATACAATTTAAATTTATCAATATGTAGCCTTTTATAATCAATTAAAATTCTATATTTTATTCTATTAAAAAACCTATAAACGAGATCACTTGAGGCTAAAGTTTTCTTCTCTTTTTTAACATCATTCCTACTACACCAAATAATATGTCTAGACTCTGACAAAATAATAAGAAGGACATATTTAACATTGTGATTACATTCAATGTCAAAGAAATGAAACCATTTTTTACTAAATGAATAATTGCCATTTGTAAGTAGATTGAATAAATATAAACATGCTTTGTTCAAAGGTAGAACAAAGCTACATTCTATAAATAAATGGTCAATAGTCTCAACTCTATCACAAAAAGTGCATTTATTTGGTAAAGAACGATCAAATCTTGATAAGTAATAGTTAACGTATGTGACGTCATGAACAAGTTTAAAACAAGTATTTCTACATATCGGGTCTACTGCTCTTGAAAAAATATTGCTGAAAGCGTTTTTAAAATTAATATATGGATTATCTTTTACACACTTTGGTTCAATATTCCTTGTAACAAAAGTCGCATATAATTGCTTTGCATTTAATAGGTTAGGCACAAAGGAAGAAATTTCTTCAAATTCTTTTAAATATTTCAGACATTTAATATAAAAGGGAGGAACAAAATCACTATGCGGAATTAAATTAGAAGCAAATAAGGGGTTATATGTACGCATTTGTATCCCAATCCAATATGTTGTAAAATACTTCCAAGGAATATCATCATTATTTAAATATCTACATATATGCGACAAAAAGAAAGCTTTAATTTTCAAAGAAATACAAGGTATATTTAAACCCCCTTGACTGAAAGGTAAGTATAACGACTTCCTACAAACTGGTTCAAAAGTACTACTCCATATGTATCTAAAACATGATTTTTGGAAATTATTCAAGTAATAATGATGCATGTCCTGGGCAAATATATAAAACAATATTTTAGAAACAACATAGCTATTTAAAATATGACTTTTACCTTTAAACGACATTGCTCGTGACGACCATAAATTCAAAGTATTTCTAAAATTATTGAATAGTTTACCCCATATATCATCATTAGTTAAATCATAACCAAATTTATAACCTAATAATTTACAGTTTTCAACCCACGAAATACCAAAAGGATGATCGTCTCGAGTTTTCCACTTTCCTAAAAACATACCCGATGACTTATTAAAATTGATTTTTGAACCAGACAATCTTTGAAAATTATGAACATGTTTAAAAAAACAAATTAATG
Source organism: Mya arenaria (assembly GCF_026914265.1). NCBI lineage: Eukaryota > Metazoa > Mollusca > Bivalvia > Myida > Myidae > Mya > Mya arenaria. The sequence goes on along the minus strand of NC_069133.1, from coordinate 65,447,852 downwards.
GATTGATTGTCAGTTAGAACTGTAGTATTGTCGTCTGCATATAAAGACATTTTAACGTGAAATTTACCACCCGGAGCTATGACACCATTTATATTTTTATCATCTTGTACTTTTTTGGCTAATGGTTCTAAACATAAAACATACAATAACGGAGATAAAGAACAACCCTGGCGAACAGAACGCTCTAATTGAAACGGATTTGAAATATGTCCATTAACAATAACTGATGTGGACACATCATTATATAAAACTTTAATCCATTTAATAAATTTATCATCAAAACCAAAACTCTGTAAAACAGAGAACATATATGGCCACGACACTTTGTCAAAAGCCTTTTCCTGGTCTAAGTTTATAAAGCAAGCAGTAATATCTTTCTGTTCAATATAGTCTAATAGATTCCTAATTAAATGTATATTATCAAATATAGATCTACCTTTAATAGAACATGTTTGACTTATACCAATAATACTTGGTAAAACATTGGTCAGTCTGTTAGTAATTATTTTAGATAACAACTTTCTATCTACGTTTAATAAAGAAATAGGTCTATAATTTTTCATAACAGACGGATTATTTTTATCTTTACATAATAAAGTAATGTAAGATAATTTCTGAGAATTAGACATAGTTCCAAGGTCATAGCATATATTGAATAATTTCTCTAAAATTGGACCAAAAATATTAAAAAATGTCAAATAAAACAAGGACGTTAACCCATCACTACCAGGGGTTTTATCGTGATTCATTTGTTTTAAGGCAGTTTCAATATCAGTAACAGTAATATTTTGAATTAAATCATCATTGTCATCATTAGAAACTCTGGGTAAATCTTGTAGAAAAATGTCATTTAATGAACTATCAATATATTCAGCTGCATACAAAGTTTTATAAAAATTCCTAAAAGAATCTAATATTCCAAGAGATGTATTTTTCTCTCTGTTATTATCGACTATCTTGTATATAATTTTGTCTTTATTTTTAGAAAATTCCACATCATGATAAAAGCTTGAAATATTCTCATTATGATTAATCATATTGACTTTACTACGAATCAGAGCACCAGTATGTTTGACTTTATATAATTCACTTATTTTAGATTTGATAAATATTCTCTCATTAATAGACGCTGAACTTTGATACTCTTTAATTAAATTTCTTAACTCTTTGTGATATTCAATATTCTTACATTTACTATAATCAATGCAAAATTCCTTAATCAATAACTTCATCTTGTCCCACCACTCAAGGGTAATTTCATCAGTTCTACTAATAATTTTCCAATAGAACTTAAAACCTAATTGAAAATCTTCATCTGATAATATGGAATTATTTAATTTCCAATACGACTTTCCTATACTTATATCATTATTTAAAGGAAGTTTAAAGTAGACAAAATCATGATCCGAAAGAGGACATGGCATATAACCAGTATCTATAATTTCGCCTTTGAATTTTAAAGAAAAATAAATTCTATCTAACCTACACCCAATACCATTTTTACACCAAGATATCTTAACCGTATTCGGATGTTTATTCCTGTAAACATCAAATAAACCATAATTTTTAATAACTGAAGAAAATATTTTTGAACCAAGACTACCTTTATCAACATTACCTCCAATTTTATCTAGCCTAGTATCAAAAATAAAATTAAAGTCTCCTAAAATAATTAAATTCCTTGATGTAACAAAAAACTGTTTAATATTTGTAAAGTACTCATTACGTTCCCCAGGAACATTTGGTGCATATATATTACATAATCTAACTTTAAAGTCACAAATATCTAAATCTAAATATAAAAACCGACCATCAAAATCCGTTTGAAAACTTTCAATATTAATTTTATCATTTATAATTATGACACATGTTCCAGCTGACTGTCCGAAACCATAACTCCATATATATCTGTATTTATTTGAAATGTGTATTTCAATATCTTTAACGAAAAAGAAATTATTAATATGCGTTTCTTGCAAGCAAAGTATATCTACATTATTAGCAGAAATAAAATCCTTTATAAAGGATTGCTTGGGTTTAGACCGAAGTCCATTAATATTTAAACTAAATATATTTAAAGCCATTTTAAATAAACACTGTGTACATAAATCATTTTAAACCGTATTGTACCTGTCAATCTTGAGATTAAGTTTAAACTAATCAAACCAAAAGCAGACGAAATAGTTTGTTTCTGATTTAAGTTTATAACTAGCAGACGAACACTCAATTTAAACCTTGTAACGTACAGATATATGTAGGCAATAACGCTAAATTTACAATATTCTGAGATAAAGTAGTTTAATACGAAAGAAGTAAAGGTGTAAACTATTAGCAGACGAAAATCCAATACTAGTAGTATGGACGGCAGACGATACATCGTAAACTCTGTACATTGTCCGTGTAGACAGAAATAAACAGACAGTATTAAATGACATATATTGGAAAAAGAACGCCTATATATATGACCATGGTGTGTCAACGATAAACCTTGCTCAACTAAAGAGAAGCAAAATATATACATGTACACAGTGAATTTTAGACCCGGCAAAGCCGTAAATAGAAATCGTGAGGCAAAGGCACTGTCCATAATACATTTCAGGTAAATCTCCGCAAAAACAAGGTTTTAAATCGTTAGACATAATCGTAAAGGAAAAAAGAGGAAAAAGGATTAATTATGAAAAGGACTCTGCATAGACAGAAGCTCGTCCATGACCGTGTCCTGGGCCGTGGACTCCTCGGGTGTCAGAGGATCCTCAACGAGGATCGCACTGAGACCTCTGGAGTCCCCAGACCCGGCCACAGACGCGCCCCTGGCCTTCCGCCTCCGACGGTCGACGACATCCCAACCAGGGTCCGTCTCCTCGGAAGCGGAACGCTTCTCCCCTCTGGCCTCAGACGAAAACTCCATCTCACCCTCATTATCCCCTTCTGTTTCTTCTACCTCTGCAGCTATCCCAGTTTCCTCCGTGACTTCCACCTCCCTGGTCTGCTCCACCCCTCCTGTCTGCACATCCTGCACCTTCTCTTCCACGACCTCGGCCCCGACCTCGTTCACAACAGCCTCAGGATCAGGCGTTGCCTCACCTGAAACAACTGCCCCAGCATTAGTGACAATGCCGGGGCAGGTGCTCCTCACGTGGCCAATGCGCTGGCAGCGCAGACACAGAGGAGCACGTCCCCGCATTGTCACCAATGCTCGAGTTCCACATTCAAAATTCAAGATGTGGGGAATTTGCCCCTTTTCTATTTCATTCACTGAAATTTTGACAATCCTTATTCCTGTTTTAACGGAATTTTCCCCGAACTTGATCGCGTCATCAGAAATACCCAGGACCTTTCCATAACGTTCAAAAATGCTATGAAGTACATTTGCACATGTGTGCACTGGCAACCAGTGCACACGACACTCAACGATTTGATTATGATAATCAACCACACTGAAATTTTTCCCTCTATATGAAAAATCAGTATTTCCTATAAATCGCTCCACCACATCTCGGCTGCGTAAAGACACTTCGAAAAATCGTGATCCCGGAGGTCCCCTGGAAATGGTGTCCACTTCTCCTGCGTCTACATTATACTTTCCCATCATCATGACTAAGTCAGCCATAGAAACATTTCTATTGTTCATACATGAAATTTTCACGGATCTATTTTCTATGTCCGCACTAACTGCCTTTCCCACTAATGCGGGAAAGTATGCAGCAATACTAGTCATGTTTATTTAACACTCCACTGAAATACACTTTAAGTAAAGCTCCACGAGGAAAACGAAATTACTGCATGCAGATCACGGTATCCCCTGTGCCAGGTAAGTATGCTGGGCAGCGGCGGCTATTTCACTTATATACCAACATGAATACAGTTTCCGAGTACAGGCCTGGTCAAACAAGGGTACCGCGGTCTTGTCGCGCGCGCTGTATTCGCTTGCGCACATTGTTTCCGTGTTTGGGCAGAAACCCCGTTCTCATTTCGCATTTTCGTTAAAACGCATATTTTGTGTATGCAAGGTTAGAGTGGTGCTTCCGGTTTGTACGTAACCGCTGCATTCAATATGTGTGTATAAGTAGCCATGACTCATGTAAGTATGTCGTAACAACAAAGCGCAAAATTCACATCATTTTAAAAACATGTGTCAATACAAACACTTGCTTCGTAACGTAACGTATCCACGCAAAAACTAATGTCTTCCTGACGTTGCCAAGTCTGCGACGTCAGTTGAAATTTAACATCGCGTCACAACGTCATGACGGCAGCGCTTCTACGTCATTGCGCTCAAGAGACGTTCACTCTTAGACGCAACGTCATAAATACGAATAACAACGTTGTTCAGCGATAGTGGTCCTATATGTAACGCATTTTCACAAAAGTTTGCATTTTTGTGTGAAATAATTGCAGTGTGTACACGTAACTGCACGAAAACGTGCATTAAAACGTATTTTAATACATATAATATTTAAACAAAAAGTAAAAGTCTACAGCACCCGGTATTCCCAGGCGGTCACCCATCCAAGTACTAACCGGGCTCGACGTTGCTTAACTTCGGTGATCGGACGAGAACCGGTGTTTTCAACGTGATATGGCCGTAGACATCAGTACCTGTAAAACGAAGCATTATATAGGTGTTGCTTAAGCAGACGGTGTTCTATTTTTAGTTTTCACATTTAATTATATATCATAGCAACATTTCAATTATATAGTAGTAATAATAATAATAATGGCGATGTTGGTAATGATATAAAACGTGAACATTATTAAAAATAATAGGTAATAGAACAAGTATTCCGTATTTATAAGTACAACCAGCATAACCATATACCAGGCTTGTACGCGTAACACTTTTAATACACTATCGTTCGTGTGCGCTCGCACACGTGTTTACCGTTTAGAATGACGAGCGGCCACGCTGTCAGACGAGACCCCTTCTTATTATGTTTTTATTTTTTAGTTTTGTTTTATTATGATCGGGAGTTAGCGCGAACGCAATCTCCCACACAAATAAATTGCGCACCCGAGTTACCCACATTTGGGGTAATCGCAGGCGCCAGCCCAACCGAAGTGCAATGGAAGAGCCTCTTCCTGGGGGAACCGCCATCTTGATCACGGTATCCCCTGTGCCAGGTAAGTATGCTGGGCAGCGGCGGCTATTTCACTTATATACCAACATGAATACAGTTTCCGAGTACAGGCCTGGTCAAACAAGGGTACCGCGGTCTTGTCGCGCGCGCTGTATTCGCTTGCGCACATTGTTTCCGTGTTTGGGCAGAAACCCCGTTCTCATTTCGCATTTTCGTTAAAACGCATATTTTGTGTATGCAAGGTTAGAGTGGTGCTTCCGGTTTGTACGTAACCGCTGCATTCAATATGTGTGTATAAGTAGCCATGACTCATGTAAGTATGTCGTAACAACAAAGCGCAAAATTCACATCATTTTAAAAACATGTGTCAATACAAACACTTGCTTCGTAACGTAACGTATCCACGCAAAAACTAATGTCTTCCTGACGTTGCCAAGTCTGCGACGTCAGTTGAAATTTAACATCGCGTCACAACGTCATGACGGCAGCGCTTCTACGTCATTGCGCTCAAGAGACGTTCACTCTTAGACGCAACGTCATAAATACGAATAACAACGTTGTTCAGCGATAGTGGTCCTATATGTAACGCATTTTCACAAAAGTTTGCATTTTTGTGTGAAATAATTGCAGTGTGTACACGTAACTGCACGAAAACGTGCATTAAAACGTATTTTAATACATATAATATTTAAACAAAAAGTAAAAGTCTACAGCACCCGGTATTCCCAGGCGGTCACCCATCCAAGTACTAACCGGGCTCGACGTTGCTTAACTTCGGTGATCGGACGAGAACCGGTGTTTTCAACGTGATATGGCCGTAGACATCAGTACCTGTAAAACGAAGCATTATATAGGTGTTGCTTAAGCAGACGGTGTTCTATTTTTAGTTTTCACATTTAATTATATATCATAGCAACATTTCAATTATATAGTAGTAATAATAATAATAATGGCGATGTTGGTAATGATATAAAACGTGAACATTATTAAAAATAATAGGTAATAGAACAAGTATTCCGTATTTATAAGTACAACCAGCATAACCATATACCAGGCTTGTACGCGTAACACTTTTAATACACTATCGTTCGTGTGCGCTCGCACACGTGTTTACCGTTTAGAATGACGAGCGGCCACGCTGTCAGACGAGACCCCTTCTTATTATGTTTTTATTTTTTAGTTTTGTTTTATTATGATCGGGAGTTAGCGCGAACGCAATCTCCCACACAAATAAATTGCGCACCCGAGTTACCCACATTTGGGGTAATCGCAGGCGCCAGCCCAACCGAAGTGCAATGGAAGAGCCTCTTCCTGGGGGAACCGCCATCTTGATCACGGTATCCCCTGTGCCAGGTAAGTATGCTGGGCAGCGGCGGCTATTTCACTTATATACCAACATGAATACAGTTTCCGAGTACAGGCCTGGTCAAACAAGGGTACCGCGGTCTTGTCGCGCGCGCTGTATTCGCTTGCGCACATTGTTTCCGTGTTTGGGCAGAAACCCCGTTCTCATTTCGCATTTTCGTTAAAACGCATATTTTGTGTATGCAAGGTTAGAGTGGTGCTTCCGGTTTGTACGTAACCGCTGCATTCAATATGTGTGTATAAGTAGCCATGACTCATGTAAGTATGTCGTAACAACAAAGCGCAAAATTCACATCATTTTAAAAACATGTGTCAATACAAACACTTGCTTCGTAACGTAACGTATCCACGCAAAAACTAATGTCTTCCTGACGTTGCCAAGTCTGCGACGTCAGTTGAAATTTAACATCGCGTCACAACGTCATGACGGCAGCGCTTCTACGTCATTGCGCTCAAGAGACGTTCACTCTTAGACGCAACGTCATAAATACGAATAACAACGTTGTTCAGCGATAGTGGTCCTATATGTAACGCATTTTCACAAAAGTTTGCATTTTTGTGTGAAATAATTGCAGTGTGTACACGTAACTGCACGAAAACGTGCATTAAAACGTATTTTAATACATATAATATTTAAACAAAAAGTAAAAGTCTACAGCACCCGGTATTCCCAGGCGGTCACCCATCCAAGTACTAACCGGGCTCGACGTTGCTTAACTTCGGTGATCGGACGAGAACCGGTGTTTTCAACGTGATATGGCCGTAGACATCAGTACCTGTAAAACGAAGCATTATATAGGTGTTGCTTAAGCAGACGGTGTTCTATTTTTAGTTTTCACATTTAATTATATATCATAGCAACATTTCAATTATATAGTAGTAATAATAATAATAATGGCGATGTTGGTAATGATATAAAACGTGAACATTATTAAAAATAATAGGTAATAGAACAAGTATTCCGTATTTATAAGTACAACCAGCATAACCATATACCAGGCTTGTACGCGTAACACTTTTAATACACTATCGTTCGTGTGCGCTCGCACACGTGTTTACCGTTTAGAATGACGAGCGGCCACGCTGTCAGACGAGACCCCTTCTTATTATGTTTTTATTTTTTAGTTTTGTTTTATTATGATCGGGAGTTAGCGCGAACGCAATCTCCCACACAAATAAATTGCGCACCCGAGTTACCCACATTTGGGGTAATCGCAGGCGCCAGCCCAACCGAAGTGCAATGGAAGAGCCTCTTCCTGGGGGAACCGCCATCTTGATCACGGTATCCCCTGTGCCAGGTAAGTATGCTGGGCAGCGGCGGCTATTTCACTTATATACCAACATGAATACAGTTTCCGAGTACAGGCCTGGTCAAACAAGGGTACCGCGGTCTTGTCGCGCGCGCTGTATTCGCTTGCGCACATTGTTTCCGTGTTTGGGCAGAAACCCCGTTCTCATTTCGCATTTTCGTTAAAACGCATATTTTGTGTATGCAAGGTTAGAGTGGTGCTTCCGGTTTGTACGTAACCGCTGCATTCAATATGTGTGTATAAGTAGCCATGACTCATGTAAGTATGTCGTAACAACAAAGCGCAAAATTCACATCATTTTAAAAACATGTGTCAATACAAACACTTGCTTCGTAACGTAACGTATCCACGCAAAAACTAATGTCTTCCTGACGTTGCCAAGTCTGCGACGTCAGTTGAAATTTAACATCGCGTCACAACGTCATGACGGCAGCGCTTCTACGTCATTGCGCTCAAGAGACGTTCACTCTTAGACGCAACGTCATAAATACGAATAACAACGTTGTTCAGCGATAGTGGTCCTATATGTAACGCATTTTCACAAAAGTTTGCATTTTTGTGTGAAATAATTGCAGTGTGTACACGTAACTGCACGAAAACGTGCATTAAAACGTATTTTAATACATATAATATTTAAACAAAAAGTAAAAGTCTACAGCACCCGGTATTCCCAGGCGGTCACCCATCCAAGTACTAACCGGGCTCGACGTTGCTTAACTTCGGTGATCGGACGAGAACCGGTGTTTTCAACGTGATATGGCCGTAGACATCAGTACCTGTAAAACGAAGCATTATATAGGTGTTGCTTAAGCAGACGGTGTTCTATTTTTAGTTTTCACATTTAATTATATATCATAGCAACATTTCAATTATATAGTAGTAATAATAATAATAATGGCGATGTTGGTAATGATATAAAACGTGAACATTATTAAAAATAATAGGTAATAGAACAAGTATTCCGTATTTATAAGTACAACCAGCATAACCATATACCAGGCTTGTACGCGTAACACTTTTAATACACTATCGTTCGTGTGCGCTCGCACACGTGTTTACCGTTTAGAATGACGAGCGGCCACGCTGTCAGACGAGACCCCTTCTTATTATGTTTTTATTTTTTAGTTTTGTTTTATTATGATCGGGAGTTAGCGCGAACGCAATCTCCCACACAAATAAATTGCGCACCCGAGTTACCCACATTTGGGGTAATCGCAGGCGCCAGCCCAACCGAAGTGCAATGGAAGAGCCTCTTCCTGGGGGAACCGCCATCTTGATCACGGTATCCCCTGTGCCAGGTAAGTATGCTGGGCAGCGGCGGCTATTTCACTTATATACCAACATGAATACAGTTTCCGAGTACAGGCCTGGTCAAACAAGGGTACCGCGGTCTTGTCGCGCGCGCTGTATTCGCTTGCGCACATTGTTTCCGTGTTTGGGCAGAAACCCCGTTCTCATTTCGCATTTTCGTTAAAACGCATATTTTGTGTATGCAAGGTTAGAGTGGTGCTTCCGGTTTGTACGTAACCGCTGCATTCAATATGTGTGTATAAGTAGCCATGACTCATGTAAGTATGTCGTAACAACAAAGCGCAAAATTCACATCATTTTAAAAACATGTGTCAATACAAACACTTGCTTCGTAACGTAACGTATCCACGCAAAAACTAATGTCTTCCTGACGTTGCCAAGTCTGCGACGTCAGTTGAAATTTAACATCGCGTCACAACGTCATGACGGCAGCGCTTCTACGTCATTGCGCTCAAGAGACGTTCACTCTTAGACGCAACGTCATAAATACGAATAACAACGTTGTTCAGCGATAGTGGTCCTATATGTAACGCATTTTCACAAAAGTTTGCATTTTTGTGTGAAATAATTGCAGTGTGTACACGTAACTGCACGAAAACGTGCATTAAAACGTATTTTAATACATATAATATTTAAACAAAAAGTAAAAGTCTACAGCACCCGGTATTCCCAGGCGGTCACCCATCCAAGTACTAACCGGGCTCGACGTTGCTTAACTTCGGTGATCGGACGAGAACCGGTGTTTTCAACGTGATATGGCCGTAGACATCAGTACCTGTAAAACGAAGCATTATATAGGTGTTGCTTAAGCAGACGGTGTTCTATTTTTAGTTTTCACATTTAATTATATATCATAGCAACATTTCAATTATATAGTAGTAATAATAATAATAATGGCGATGTTGGTAATGATATAAAACGTGAACATTATTAAAAATAATAGGTAATAGAACAAGTATTCCGTATTTATAAGTACAACCAGCATAACCATATACCAGGCTTGTACGCGTAACACTTTTAATACACTATCGTTCGTGTGCGCTCGCACACGTGTTTACCGTTTAGAATGACGAGCGGCCACGCTGTCAGACGAGACCCCTTCTTATTATGTTTTTATTTTTTAGTTTTGTTTTATTATGATCGGGAGTTAGCGCGAACGCAATCTCCCACACAAATAAATTGCGCACCCGAGTTACCCACATTTGGGGTAATCGCAGGCGCCAGCCCAACCGAAGTGCAATGGAAGAGCCTCTTCCTGGGGGAACCGCCATTTTTTTTTCTTTTTCATAAAACTTTATTCACATAAAATAACATGTGGGTGGGGTGTAAAGCGCCCCGCCCAACTTGCCTCGAGAAAGCACCTTAACATTGATATAAATAACAAAAGTAACATAATGCAATAGTTTTGAAGTTTGGAAAAGTCACTGTTATATTCACTTAATCGATCACTTTTATATCGTTTCACTATTAGTCACTTGAAAGTCACTTTCACTTGTTGAACTATTTTTAAAAGTCAATATCTATATATTTAAACTGTTTTAGATAAACTCAGCGTCGAGGGGAGAAGCAAATAACACATAATACAGACAATTATATACATTATAAACTGGTGGTGCTGAGGCAAGTATGTTAGTAGTATACCAAGGTGAAAAAATTCAAACATTTGAAAAACAGGATAATTTTGAATTGTCATTTAAAAAGATATCTGGCAGAAGATGGTGATGACGACCCGAGCAGTTCCGCACCGAGGCTCATAGTGCGGACCTCCCCAAGTCCCCTCCCTCACCCCCGACCAATGAAATGAAATGTAAAAAAGAAGACTTTACGAAAAAGCAATAATTTTAGAAAAATGCCTTGGTATAAAGAAAAGGTTAGAGATACCCTGACGAAACCTTAAATGAGTGAAATGAGATAATGGTCCCAAAACTGGGTTACATATATACATATGAAGGGTGAGTGAAATGAGGAAAGTATGCATGAAATGATATGAATCCCTGACTGGGTTACATATATACACATGAATGAGATGCATGAAATGAGAGAGCGAGACAGAGTATCTATGAAAAAAGACATATAATACAAACAATACATAAAATGCAAATAATATGGCTATCTTCTGCCCCCAGGGAAATGACCGTCAGTCCAAGCTATGCCCTTCCTGCGCAGCCATCAACCTGAAAGCAGAAGAAAAACACAAACAGCAAAGACACTGAAAGCATTGCATACACAAGATATTATTTAATATGAAACTTTGGATTTAAAATGGTAAAGTACTTGATTTGACTGTGTTCTATTAGACAGAATTCAGACCAATACAATTTAAATTTATCAATATGTAGCCTTTTATAATCAATTAAAATTCTATATTTTATTCTATTAAAAAACCTATAAACGAGATCACTTGAGGCTAAAGTTTTCTTCTCTTTTTTAACATCATTCCTACTACACCAAATAATATGTCTAGACTCTGACAAAATAATAAGAAGGACATATTTAACATTGTGATTACATTCAATGTCAAAGAAATGAAACCATTTTTTACTAAATGAATAATTGCCATTTGTAAGTAGATTGAATAAATATAAACATGCTTTGTTCAAAGGTAGAACAAAGCTACATTCTATAAATAAATGGTCAATAGTCTCAACTCTATCACAAAAAGTGCATTTATTTGGTAAAGAACGATCAAATCTTGATAAGTAATAGTTAACGTATGTGACGTCATGAACAAGTTTAAAACAAGTATTTCTACATATCGGGTCTACTGCTCTTGAAAAAATATTGCTGAAAGCGTTTTTAAAATTAATATATGGATTATCTTTTACACACTTTGGTTCAATATTCCTTGTAACAAAAGTCGCATATAATTGCTTTGCATTTAATAGGTTAGGCACAAAGGAAGAAATTTCTTCAAATTCTTTTAAATATTTCAGACATTTAATATAAAAGGGAGGAACAAAATCACTATGCGGAATTAAATTAGAAGCAAATAAGGGGTTATATGTACGCATTTGTATCCCAATCCAATATGTTGTAAAATACTTCCAAGGAATATCATCATTATTTAAATATCTACATATATGCGACAAAAAGAAAGCTTTAATTTTCAAAGAAATACAAGGTATATTTAAACCCCCTTGACTGAAAGGTAAGTATAACGACTTCCTACAAACTGGTTCAAAAGTACTACTCCATATGTATCTAAAACATGATTTTTGGAAATTATTCAAGTAATAATGATGCATGTCCTGGGCAAATATATAAAACAATATTTTAGAAACAACATAGCTATTTAAAATATGACTTTTACCTTTAAACGACATTGCTCGTGACGACCATAAATTCAAAGTATTTCTAAAATTATTGAATAGTTTACCCCATATATCATCATTAGTTAAATCATAACCAAATTTATAACCTAATAATTTACAGTTTTCAACCCACGAAATACCAAAAGGATGATCGTCTCGAGTTTTCCACTTTCCTAAAAACATACCCGATGACTTATTAAAATTGATTTTTGAACCAGACAATCTTTGAAAATTATGAACATGTTTAAAAAACAAATTAATGGATTGATTGTCAGTTAGAACTGTAGTATTGTCGTCTGCATATAAAGACATTTTAACGTGAAATTTACCACCCGGAGCTATGACACCATTTATATTTTTATCATCTTGTACTTTTTTGGCTAATGGTTCTAAACATAAAACATACAATAACGGAGATAAAGAACAACCCTGGCGAACAGAACGCTCTAATTGAAACGGATTTGAAATATGTCCATTAACAATAACTGATGTGGACACATCATTATATAAAACTTTAATCCATTTAATAAATTTATCATCAAAACCAAAACTCTGTAAAACAGAGAACATATATGGCCACGACACTTTGTCAAAAGCCTTTTCCTGGTCTAAGTTTATAAAGCAAGCAGTAATATCTTTCTGTTCAATATAGTCTAATAGATTCCTAATTAAATGTATATTATCAAATATAGATCTACCTTTAATAGAACATGTTTGACTTATACCAATAATACTTGGTAAAACATTGGTCAGTCTGTTAGTAATTATTTTAGATAACAACTTTCTATCTACGTTTAATAAAGAAATAGGTCTATAATTTTTCATAACAGACGGATTATTTTTATCTTTACATAATAAAGTAATGTAAGATAATTTCTGAGAATTAGACATAGTTCCAAGGTCATAGCATATATTGAATAATTTCTCTAAAATTGGACCAAAAATATTAAAAAATGTCAAATAAAACAAGGACGTTAACCCATCACTACCAGGGGTTTTATCGTGATTCATTTGTTTTAAGGCAGTTTCAATATCAGTAACAGTAATATTTTGAATTAAATCATCATTGTCATCATTAGAAACTCTGGGTAAATCTTGTAGAAAAATGTCATTTAATGAACTATCAATATATTCAGCTGCATACAAAGTTTTATAAAAATTCCTAAAAGAATCTAATATTCCAAGAGATGTATTTTTCTCTCTGTTATTATCGACTATCTTGTATATAATTTTGTCTTTATTTTTAGAAAATTCCACATCATGATAAAAGCTTGAAATATTCTCATTATGATTAATCATATTGACTTTACTACGAATCAGAGCACCAGTATGTTTGACTTTATATAATTCACTTATTTTAGATTTGATAAATATTCTCTCATTAATAGACGCTGAACTTTGATACTCTTTAATTAAATTTCTTAACTCTTTGTGATATTCAATATTCTTACATTTACTATAATCAATGCAAAATTCCTTAATCAATAACTTCATCTTGTCCCACCACTCAAGGGTAATTTCATCAGTTCTACTAATAATTTTCCAATAGAACTTAAAACCTAATTGAAAATCTTCATCTGATAATATGGAATTATTTAATTTCCAATACGACTTTCCTATACTTATATCATTATTTAAAGGAAGTTTAAAGTAGACAAAATCATGATCCGAAAGAGGACATGGCATATAACCAGTATCTATAATTTCGCCTTTGAATTTTAAAGAAAAATAAATTCTATCTAACCTACACCCAATACCATTTTTACACCAAGATATCTTAACCGTATTCGGATGTTTATTCCTGTAAACATCAAATAAACCATAATTTTTAATAACTGAAGAAAATATTTTTGAACCAAGACTACCTTTATCAACATTACCTCCAATTTTATCTAGCCTAGTATCAAAAATAAAATTAAAGTCTCCTAAAATAATTAAATTCCTTGATGTAACAAAAAACTGTTTAATATTTGTAAAGTACTCATTACGTTCCCCAGGAACATTTGGTGCATATATATTACATAATCTAACTTTAAAGTCACAAATATCTAAATCTAAATATAAAAACCGACCATCAAAATCCGTTTGAAAACTTTCAATATTAATTTTATCATTTATAATTATGACACATGTTCCAGCTGACTGTCCGAAACCATAACTCCATATATATCTGTATTTATTTGAAATGTGTATTTCAATATCTTTAACGAAAAAGAAATTATTAATATGCGTTTCTTGCAAGCAAAGTATATCTACATTATTAGCAGAAATAAAATCCTTTATAAAGGATTGCTTGGGTTTAGACCGAAGTCCATTAATATTTAAACTAAATATATTTAAAGCCATTTTAAATAAACACTGTGTACATAAATCATTTTAAACCGTATTGTACCTGTCAATCTTGAGATTAAGTTTAAACTAATCAAACCAAAAGCAGACGAAATAGTTTGTTTCTGATTTAAGTTTATAACTAGCAGACGAACACTCAATTTAAACCTTGTAACGTACAGATATATGTAGGCAATAACGCTAAATTTACAATATTCTGAGATAAAGTAGTTTAATACGAAAGAAGTAAAGGTGTAAACTATTAGCAGACGAAAATCCAATACTAGTAGTATGGACGGCAGACGATACATCGTAAACTCTGTACATTGTCCGTGTAGACAGAAATAAACAGACAGTATTAAATGACATATATTGGAAAAAGAACGCCTATATATATGACCATGGTGTGTCAACGATAAACCTTGCTCAACTAAAGAGAAGCAAAATATATACATGTACACAGTGAATTTTAGACCCGGCAAAGCCGTAAATAGAAATCGTGAGGCAAAGGCACTGTCCATAATACATTTCAGGTAAATCTCCGCAAAAACAAGGTTTTAAATCGTTAGACATAATCGTAAAGGAAAAAAGAGGAAAAAGGATTAATTATGAAAAGGACTCTGCATAGACAGAAGCTCGTCCATGACCGTGTCCTGGGCCGTGGACTCCTCGGGTGTCAGAGGATCCTCAACGAGGATCGCACTGAGACCTCTGGAGTCCCCAGACCCGGCTACAGACGCGCCCCTGGCCTTCCGCCTCCGACGGTCGACGACATCCCAACCAGGGTCCGTCTCCTCGGAAGCGGAACGCTTCTCCCCTCTGGCCTCAGACGAAAACTCCATCTCACCCTCATTATCCCCTTCTGTTTCTTCTACCTCTGCAGCTATCCCAGTTTCCTCCGTGACTTCCACCTCCCTGGTCTGCTCCACCCCTCCTGTCTGCACATCCTGCACCTTCTCTTCCACGACCTCGGCCCCGACCTCGTTCACAACAGCCTCAGGATCAGGCGTTGCCTCACCTGAAACAACTGCCCCAGCATTAGTGACAATGCCGGGGCAGGTGCTCCTCACGTGGCCAATGCGCTGGCAGCGCAGACACAGAGGAGCACGTCCCCGCATTGTCACCAATGCTCGAGTTCCACATTCAAAATTCAAGATGTGGGGAATTTGCCCCTTTTCTATTTCATTCACTGAAATTTTGACAATCCTTATTCCTGTTTTAACGGAATTTTCCCCGAACTTGATCGCGTCATCAGAAATACCCAGGACCTTTCCATAACGTTCAAAAATGCTATGAAGTACATTTGCACATGTGTGCACTGGCAACCAGTGCACACGACACTCAACGATTTGATTATGATAATCAACCACACTGAAATTTTTCCCTCTATATGAAAAATCAGTATTTCCTATAAATCGCTCCACCACATCTCGGCTGCGTAAAGACACTTCGAAAAATCGTGATCCCGGAGGTCCCCTGGAAATGGTGTCCACTTCTCCTGCGTCTACATTATACTTTCCCATCATCATGACTAAGTCAGCCATAGAAACATTTCTATTGTTCATACATGAAATTTTCACGGATCTATTTTCTATGTCCGCACTAACTGCCTTTCCCACTAATGCGGGAAAGTATGCAGCAATACTAGTCATGTTTATTTAACACTCCACTGAAATACACTTTAAGTAAAGCTCCACGAGGAAAACGAAATTACTGCATGCAGATCACGGTATCCCCTGTGCCAGGTAAGTATGCTGGGCAGCGGCGGCTATTTCACTTATATACCAACATGAATACAGTTTCCGAGTACAGGCCTGGTCAAACAAGGGTACCGCGGTCTAGTCGCGCGCGCTGTATTCGCTTGCGCACATTGTTTCCGTGTTTGGGCAGAAACCCCGTTCTCATTTCGCATTTTCGTTAAAACGCATATTTTGTGTATGCAAGGTTAGAGTGGTGCTTCCGGTTTGTACGTAACCGCTGCATTCAATATGTGTGTATAAGTAGCCATGACTCATGTAAGTATGTCGTAACAACAAAGCGCAAAATTCACATCATTTTAAAAAAATGTGTCAATACAAACACTTGCTTCGTAACGTAACGTATCCACGCAAAAACTAATGTCTTCCTGACGTTGCCAAGTCTGCGACGTCAGTTGAAATTTAACATCGCGTCACAACGTCATGACGGCAGCGCTTCTACGTCATTGCGCTCAAGAGACGTTCACTCTTAGACGCAACGTCATAAATACGAATAACAACGTTGTTCAGCGATAGTGGTCCTATATGTAACGCATTTTCACAAAAGTTTGCATTTTTGTGTGAAATAATTGCAGTGTGTACACGTAACTGCACGAAAACGTGCATTAAAACGTATTTTAATACATATAATATTTAAACAAAAAGTAAAAGTCTACAGCACCCGGTATTCCCAGGCGGTCACCCATCCAAGTACTAACCGGGCTCGACGTTGCTTAACTTCGGTGATCGGACGAGAACCGGTGTTTTCAACGTGATATGGCCGTAGACATCAGTACCTGTAAAACGAAGCATTATATAGGTGTTGCTTAAGCAGACGGTGTTCTATTTTTAGTTTTCACATTTAATTATATATCATAGCAACATTTCAATTATATAGTAGTAATAATAATAATAATGGCGATGTTGGTAATGATATAAAACGTGAACATTATTAAAAATAATAGGTAATAGAACAAGTATTCCGTATTTATAAGTACAACCAGCATTAACCATATACCAGGCTTGTACGCGTAACACTTTTAATACACTATCGTTCGTGTGCGCTCGCACACGTGTTTACCGTTTAGAATGACGAGCGGCCACGCTGTCAGACGAGACCCCTTCTTATTATGATTTTATTTTTTAGTTTTGTTTTATTATGATCGGGAGTTAGCGCGAACGCAATCTCCCACACAAATAAATTGCGCACCCGAGTTACCCACATTTGGGGTAATCGCAGGCGCCAGCCCAACCGAAGTGCAATGGAAGAGCCTCTTCCTGGGGGAACCGCCATCTTGATCACGGTATCCCCTGTGCCAGGTAAGTATGCTGGGCAGCGGCGGCTATTTCACTTATATACCAACATGAATACAGTTTCCGAGTACAGGCCTGGTCAAACAAGGGTACCGCGGTCTAGTCGCGCGCGCTGTATTCGCTTGCGCACATTGTTTCCGTGTTTGGGCAGAAACCCCGTTCTCATTTCGCATTTTCGTTAAAACGCATATTTTGTGTATGCAAGGTTAGAGTGGTGCTTCCGGTTTGTACGTAACCGCTGCATTCAATATGTGTGTATAAGTAGCCATGACTCATGTAAGTATGTCGTAACAACAAAGCGCAAAATTCACATCATTTTAAAAAAATGTGTCAATACAAACACTTGCTTCGTAACGTAACGTATCCACGCAAAAACTAATGTCTTCCTGACGTTGCCAAGTCTGCGACGTCAGTTGAAATTTAACATCGCGTCACAACGTCATGACGGCAGCGCTTCTACGTCATTGCGCTCAAGAGACGTTCACTCTTAGACGCAACGTCATAAATACGAATAACAACGTTGTTCAGCGATAGTGGTCCTATATGTAACGCATTTTCACAAAAGTTTGCATTTTTGTGTGAAATAATTGCAGTGTGTACACGTAACTGCACGAAAACGTGCATTAAAACGTATTTTAATACATATAATATTTAAACAAAAAGTAAAAGTCTACAGCACCCGGTATTCCCAGGCGGTCACCCATCCAAGTACTAACCGGGCTCGACGTTGCTTAACTTCGGTGATCGGACGAGAACCGGTGTTTTCAACGTGATATGGCCGTAGACATCAGTACCTGTAAAACGAAGCATTATATAGGTGTTGCTTAAGCAGACGGTGTTCTATTTTTAGTTTTCACATTTAATTATATATCATAGCAACATTTCAATTATATAGTAGTAATAATAATAATAATGGCGATGTTGGTAATGATATAAAACGTGAACATTATTAAAAATAATAGGTAATAGAACAAGTATTCCGTATTTATAAGTACAACCAGCATAACCATATACCAGGCTTGTACGCGTAACACTTTTAATACACTATCGTTCGTGTGCGCTCGCACACGTGTTTACCGTTTAGAATGACGAGCGGCCACGCTGTCAGACGAGACCCCTTCTTATTATGATTTTATTTTTTAGTTTTGTTTTATTATGATCGGGAGTTAGCGCGAACGCAATCTCCCACACAAATAAATTGCGCACCCGAGTTACCCACATTTGGGGTAATCGCAGGCGCCAGCCCAACCGAAGTGCAATGGAAGAGCCTCTTCCTGGGGGAACCGCCATCTTGATCACGGTATCCCCTGTGCCAGGTAAGTATGCTGGGCAGCGGCGGCTATTTCACTTATATACCAACATGAATACAGTTTCCGAGTACAGGCCTGGTCAAACAAGGGTACCGCGGTCTTAGTCGCGCGCGCTGTATTCGCTTGCGCACATTGTTTCCGTGTTTGGGCAGAAACCCCGTTCTCATTTCGCATTTTCGTTAAAACGCATATTTTGTGTATGCAAGGTTAGAGTGGTGCTTCCGGTTTGTACGTAACCGCTGCATTCAATATGTGTGTATAAGTAGCCATGACTCATGTAAGTATGTCGTAACAACAAAGCGCAAAATTCACATCATTTTAAAAAAATGTGTCAATACAAACACTTGCTTCGTAACGTAACGTATCCACGCAAAAACTAATGTCTTCCTGACGTTGCCAAGTCTGCGACGTCAGTTGAAATTTAACATCGCGTCACAACGTCATGACGGCAGCGCTTCTACGTCATTGCGCTCAAGAGACGTTCACTCTTAGACGCAACGTCATAAATACGAATAACAACGTTGTTCAGCGATAGTGGTCCTATATGTAACGCATTTTCACAAAAGTTTGCATTTTTGTGTGAAATAATTGCAGTGTGTACACGTAACTGCACGAAAACGTGCATTAAAACGTATTTTAATACATATAATATTTAAACAAAAAGTAAAAGTCTACAGCACCCGGTATTCCCAGGCGGTCACCCATCCAAGTACTAACCGGGCTCGACGTTGCTTAACTTCGGTGATCGGACGAGAACCGGTGTTTTCAACGTGATATGGCCGTAGACATCAGTACCTGTAAAACGAAGCATTATATAGGTGTTGCTTAAGCAGACGGTGTTCTATTTTTAGTTTTCACATTTAATTATATATCATAGCAACATTTCAATTATATAGTAATAATAATAATAATGGCGATGTTGGTAATGATATAAAACGTGAACATTATTAAAAATAATAGGTAATAGAACAAGTATTCCGTATTTATAAGTACAACCAGCATTACCATATACCCGGCTTGTACGCGTAACACTTTTAATACACTATCGTTCGTGTGCGCTCGCACACGTGTTTACCGTTTAGAATGACGAGCGGCCACGCTGTCAGACGAGACCCCTTCTTATTATGATTTTATTTTTTAGTTTTGTTTTATTATGATCGGGAGTTAGCGCGAACGCAATCTCCCACACAAATAAATTGCGCACCCGAGTTACCCACATTTGGGGTAATCGCAGGCGCCAGCCCAACCGAAGTGCAATGGAAGAGCCTCTTCCTGGGGGAACCGCCATCTTGATCACGGTATCCCCTGTGCCAGGTAAGTATGCTGGGCAGCGGCGGCTATTTCACTTATATACCAACATGAATACAGTTTCCGAGTACAGGCCTGGTCAAACAAGGGTACCGCGGTCTAGTCGCGCGCGCTGTATTCGCTTGCGCACATTGTTTCCGTGTTTGGGCAGAAACCCCGTTCTCATTTCGCATTTTCGTTAAAACGCATATTTTGTGTATGCAAGGTTAGAGTGGTGCTTCCGGTTTGTACGTAACCGCTGCATTCAATATGTGTGTATAAGTAGCCATGACTCATGTAAGTATGTCGTAACAACAAAGCGCAAAATTCACATCATTTTAAAAAAATGTGTCAATACAAACACTTGCTTCGTAACGTAACGTATCCACGCAAAAACTAATGTCTTCCTGACGTTGCCAAGTCTGCGACGTCAGTTGAAATTTAACATCGCGTCACAACGTCATGACGGCAGCGCTTCTACGTCATTGCGCTCAAGAGACGTTCACTCTTAGACGCAACGTCATAAATACGAATAACAACGTTGTTCAGCGATAGTGGTCCTATATGTAACGCATTTTCACAAAAGTTTGCATTTTTGTGTGAAATAATTGCAGTGTGTACACGTAACTGCACGAAAACGTGCATTAAAACGTATTTTAATACATATAATATTTAAACAAAAAGTAAAAGTCTACAGCACCCGGTATTCCCAGGCGGTCACCCATCCAAGTACTAACCGGGCTCGACGTTGCTTAACTTCGGTGATCGGACGAGAACCGGTGTTTTCAACGTGATATGGCCGTAGACATCAGTACCTGTAAAACGAAGCATTATATAGGTGTTGCTTAAGCAGACGGTGTTCTATTTTTAGTTTTCACATTTAATTATATATCATAGCAACATTTCAATTATATAGTAATAATAATAATAATGGCGATGTTGGTAATGATATAAAACGTGAACATTATTAAAAATAATAGGTAATAGAACAAGTATTCCGTATTTATAAGTACAACCAGCATTACCATATACCCGGCTTGTACGCGTAACACTTTTAATACACTATCGTTCGTGTGCGCTCGCACACGTGTTTACCGTTTAGAATGACGAGCGGCCACGCTGTCAGACGAGACCCCTTCTTATTATGATTTTATTTTTTAGTTTTGTTTTATTATGATCGGGAGTTAGCGCGAACGCAATCTCCCACACAAATAAATTGCGCACCCGAGTTACCCACATTTGGGGTAATCGCAGGCGCCAGCCCAACCGAAGTGCAATGGAAGAGCCTCTTCCTGGGGGAACCGCCATCTTGATCACGGTATCCCCTGTGCCAGGTAAGTATGCTGGGCAGCGGCGGCTATTTCACTTATATACCAACATGAATACAGTTTCCGAGTACAGGCCTGGTCAAACAAGGGTACCGCGGTCTAGTCGCGCGCGCTGTATTCGCTTGCGCACATTGTTTCCGTGTTTGGGCAGAAACCCCGTTCTCATTTCGCATTTTCGTTAAAACGCATATTTTGTGTATGCAAGGTTAGAGTGGTGCTTCCGGTTTGTACGTAACCGCTGCATTCAATATGTGTGTATAAGTAGCCATGACTCATGTAAGTATGTCGTAACAACAAAGCGCAAAATTCACATCATTTTAAAAAAATGTGTCAATACAAACACTTGCTTCGTAACGTAACGTATCCACGCAAAAACTAATGTCTTCCTGACGTTGCCAAGTCTGCGACGTCAGTTGAAATTTAACATCGCGTCACAACGTCATGACGGCAGCGCTTCTACGTCATTGCGCTCAAGAGACGTTCACTCTTAGACGCAACGTCATAAATACGAATAACAACGTTGTTCAGCGATAGTGGTCCTATATGTAACGCATTTTCACAAAAGTTTGCATTTTTGTGTGAAATAATTGCAGTGTGTACACGTAACTGCACGAAAACGTGCATTAAAACGTATTTTAATACATATAATATTTAAACAAAAAGTAAAAGTCTACAGCACCCGGTATTCCCAGGCGGTCACCCATCCAAGTACTAACCGGGCTCGACGTTGCTTAACTTCGGTGATCGGACGAGAACCGGTGTTTTCAACGTGATATGGCCGTAGACATCAGTACCTGTAAAACGAAGCATTATATAGGTGTTGCTTAAGCAGACGGTGTTCTATTTTTAGTTTTCACATTTAATTATATATCATAGCAACATTTCAATTATATAGTAATAATAATAATAATGGCGATGTTGGTAATGATATAAAACGTGAACATTATTAAAAATAATAGGTAATAGAACAAGTATTCCGTATTTATAAGTACAACCAGCATTACCATATACCCGGCTTGTACGCGTAACACTTTTAATACACTATCGTTCGTGTGCGCTCGCACACGTGTTTACCGTTTAGAATGACGAGCGGCCACGCTGTCAGACGAGACCCCTTCTTATTATGATTTTATTTTTTAGTTTTGTTTTATTATGATCGGGAGTTAGCGCGAACGCAATCTCCCACACAAATAAATTGCGCACCCGAGTTACCCACATTTGGGGTAATCGCAGGCGCCAGCCCAACCGAAGTGCAATGGAAGAGCCTCTTCCTGGGGGAACCGCCATCTTGATCACGGTATCCCCTGTGCCAGGTAAGTATGCTGGGCAGCGGCGGCTATTTCACTTATATACCAACATGAATACAGTTTCCGAGTACAGGCCTGGTCAAACAAGGGTACCGCGGTCTAGTCGCGCGCGCTGTATTCGCTTGCGCACATTGTTTCCGTGTTTGGGCAGAAACCCCGTTCTCATTTCGCATTTTCGTTAAAACGCATATTTTGTGTATGCAAGGTTAGAGTGGTGCTTCCGGTTTGTACGTAACCGCTGCATTCAATATGTGTGTATAAGTAGCCATGACTCATGTAAGTATGTCGTAACAACAAAGCGCAAAATTCACATCATTTTAAAAAAATGTGTCAATACAAACACTTGCTTCGTAACGTAACGTATCCACGCAAAAACTAATGTCTTCCTGACGTTGCCAAGTCTGCGACGTCAGTTGAAATTTAACATCGCGTCACAACGTCATGACGGCAGCGCTTCTACGTCATTGCGCTCAAGAGACGTTCACTCTTAGACGCAACGTCATAAATACGAATAACAACGTTGTTCAGCGATAGTGGTCCTATATGTAACGCATTTTCACAAAAGTTTGCATTTTTGTGTGAAATAATTGCAGTGTGTACACGTAACTGCACGAAAACGTGCATTAAAACGTATTTTAATACATATAATATTTAAACAAAAAGTAAAAGTCTACAGCACCCGGTATTCCCAGGCGGTCACCCATCCAAGTACTAACCGGGCTCGACGTTGCTTAACTTCGGTGATCGGACGAGAACCGGTGTTTTCAACGTGATATGGCCGTAGACATCAGTACCTGTAAAACGAAGCATTATATAGGTGTTGCTTAAGCAGACGGTGTTCTATTTTTAGTTTTCACATTTAATTATATATCATAGCAACATTTCAATTATATAGTAGTAATAATAATAATAATGGCGATGTTGGTAATGATATAAAACGTGAACATTATTAAAAATAATAGGTAATAGAACAAGTATTCCGTATTTATAAGTACAACCAGCATTACCATATACCCGGCTTGTACGCGTAACACTTTTAATACACTATCGTTCGTGTGCGCTCGCACACGTGTTTACCGTTTAGAATGACGAGCGGCCACGCTGTCAGACGAGACCCCTTCTTATTATGATTTTATTTTTTAGTTTTGTTTTATTATGATCGGGAGTTAGCGCGAACGCAATCTCCCACACAAATAAATTGCGCACCCGAGTTACCCACATTTGGGGTAATCGCAGGCGCCAGCCCAACCGAAGTGCAATGGAAGAGCCTCTTCCTGGGGGAACCGCCATCTTGATCACGGTATCCCCTGTGCCAGGTAAGTATGCTGGGCAGCGGCGGCTATTTCACTTATATACCAACATGAATACAGTTTCCGAGTACAGGCCTGGTCAAACAAGGGTACCGCGGTCTAGTCGCGCGCGCTGTATTCGCTTGCGCACATTGTTTCCGTGTTTGGGCAGAAACCCCGTTCTCATTTCGCATTTTCGTTAAAACGCATATTTTGTGTATGCAAGGTTAGAGTGGTGCTTCCGGTTTGTACGTAACCGCTGCATTCAATATGTGTGTATAAGTAGCCATGACTCATGTAAGTATGTCGTAACAACAAAGCGCAAAATTCACATCATTTTAAAAAAATGTGTCAATACAAACACTTGCTTCGTAACGTAACGTATCCACGCAAAAACTAATGTCTTCCTGACGTTGCCAAGTCTGCGACGTCAGTTGAAATTTAACATCGCGTCACAACGTCATGACGGCAGCGCTTCTACGTCATTGCGCTCAAGAGACGTTCACTCTTAGACGCAACGTCATAAATACGAATAACAACGTTGTTCAGCGATAGTGGTCCTATATGTAACGCATTTTCACAAAAGTTTGCATTTTTGTGTGAAATAATTGCAGTGTGTACACGTAACTGCACGAAAACGTGCATTAAAACGTATTTTAATACATATAATATTTAAACAAAAAGTAAAAGTCTACAGCACCCGGTATTCCCAGGCGGTCACCCATCCAAGTACTAACCGGGCTCGACGTTGCTTAACTTCGGTGATCGGACGAGAACCGGTGTTTTCAACGTGATATGGCCGTAGACATCAGTACCTGTAAAACGAAGCATTATATAGGTGTTGCTTAAGCAGACGGTGTTCTATTTTTAGTTTTCACATTTAATTATATATCATAGCAACATTTCAATTATATAGTAATAATAATAATAATGGCGATGTTGGTAATGATATAAAACGTGAACATTATTAAAAATAATAGGTAATAGAACAAGTATTCCGTATTTATAAGTACAACCAGCATTACCATATACCCGGCTTGTACGCGTAACACTTTTAATACACTATCGTTCGTGTGCGCTCGCACACGTGTTTACCGTTTAGAATGACGAGCGGCCACGCTGTCAGACGAGACCCCTTCTTATTATGATTTTATTTTTTAGTTTTGTTTTATTATGATCGGGAGTTAGCGCGAACGCAATCTCCCACACAAATAAATTGCGCACCCGAGTTACCCACATTTGGGGTAATCGCAGGCGCCAGCCCAACCGAAGTGCAATGGAAGAGCCTCTTCCTGGGGGAACCGCCATCTTGATCACGGTATCCCCTGTGCCAGGTAAGTATGCTGGGCAGCGGCGGCTATTTCACTTATATACCAACATGAATACAGTTTCCGAGTACAGGCCTGGTCAAACAAGGGTACCGCGGTCTAGTCGCGCGCGCTGTATTCGCTTGCGCACATTGTTTCCGTGTTTGGGCAGAAACCCCGTTCTCATTTCGCATTTTCGTTAAAACGCATATTTTGTGTATGCAAGGTTAGAGTGGTGCTTCCGGTTTGTACGTAACCGCTGCATTCAATATGTGTGTATAAGTAGCCATGACTCATGTAAGTATGTCGTAACAACAAAGCGCAAAATTCACATCATTTTAAAAAAATGTGTCAATACAAACACTTGCTTCGTAACGTAACGTATCCACGCAAAAACTAATGTCTTCCTGACGTTGCCAAGTCTGCGACGTCAGTTGAAATTTAACATCGCGTCACAACGTCATGACGGCAGCGCTTCTACGTCATTGCGCTCAAGAGACGTTCACTCTTAGACGCAACGTCATAAATACGAATAACAACGTTGTTCAGCGATAGTGGTCCTATATGTAACGCATTTTCACAAAAGTTTGCATTTTTGTGTGAAATAATTGCAGTGTGTACACGTAACTGCACGAAAACGTGCATTAAAACGTATTTTAATACATATAATATTTAAACAAAAAGTAAAAGTCTACAGCACCCGGTATTCCCAGGCGGTCACCCATCCAAGTACTAACCGGGCTCGACGTTGCTTAACTTCGGTGATCGGACGAGAACCGGTGTTTTCAACGTGATATGGCCGTAGACATCAGTACCTGTAAAACGAAGCATTATATAGGTGTTGCTTAAGCAGACGGTGTTCTATTTTTAGTTTTCACATTTAATTATATATCATAGCAACATTTCAATTATATAGTAATAATAATAATAATGGCGATGTTGGTAATGATATAAAACGTGAACATTATTAAAAATAATAGGTAATAGAACAAGTATTCCGTATTTATAAGTACAACCAGCATTACCATATACCCGGCTTGTACGCGTAACACTTTTAATACACTATCGTTCGTGTGCGCTCGCACACGTGTTTACCGTTTAGAATGACGAGCGGCCACGCTGTCAGACGAGACCCCTTCTTATTATGATTTTATTTTTTAGTTTTGTTTTATTATGATCGGGAGTTAGCGCGAACGCAATCTCCCACACAAATAAATTGCGCACCCGAGTTACCCACATTTGGGGTAATCGCAGGCGCCAGCCCAACCGAAGTGCAATGGAAGAGCCTCTTCCTGGGGGAACCGCCATTTTTTCTTTTTCATAAAACTTTATTCACATAAAATAACATGTGGGTGGGGTGTAAAGCGCCCCGCCCAACTTGCCTCGAGAAAGCACCTTAACATTGATATAAATAACAAAAGTAACATAATGCAATAGTTTTGAAGTTTGGAAAAGTCACTGTTATATTCACTTAATCGATCACTTTTATATCGTTTCACTATTAGTCACTTGAAAGTCACTTTCACTTGTTGAACTATTTTTAAAAGTCAATATCTATATATTTAAACTGTTTTAGATAAACTCAGCGTCGAGGGGAGAAGCAAATAACACATAATACAGACAATTATATACATTATAAACTGGTGGTGCTGAGGCAAGTATGTTAGTAGTATACCAAGGTGAAAAAATTCAAACATTTGAAAAACAGGATAATTTTGAATTGTCATTTAAAAAGATATCTGGCAGAAGATGGTGATGACGACCCGAGCAGTTCCGCACCGAGGCTCATAGTGCGGACCTCCCCAAGTCCCCTCCCTCACCCCCGACCAATGAAATGAAATGTAAAAAAGAAGACTTTACGAAAAAGCAATAATTTTAGAAAAATGCCTTGGTATAAAGAAAAGGTTAGAGATACCCTGACGAAACCTTAAATGAGTGAAATGAGATAATGGTCCCAAAACTGGGTTACATATATACATATGAAGGGTGAGTGAAATGAGGAAAGTATGCATGAAATGATATGAATCCCTGACTGGGTTACATATATACACATGAATGAGATGCATGAAATGAGAGAGCGAGACAGAGTATCTATGAAAAAAGACATATAATACAAACAATACATAAAATGCAAATAATATGGCTATCTTCTGCCCCCAGGGAAATGACCGTCAGTCCAAGCTATGCCCTTCCTGCGCAGCCATCAACCTGAAAGCAGAAGAAAAACACAAACAGCAAAGACACTGAAAGCATTGCATACACAAGATATTATTTAATATGAAACTTTGGATTTAAAATGGTAAAGTACTTGATTTGACTGTGTTCTATTAGACAGAATTCAGACCAATACAATTTAAATTTATCAATATGTAGCCTTTTATAATCAATTAAAATTCTATATTTTATTCTATTAAAAAACCTATAAACGAGATCACTTGAGGCTAAAGTTTTCTTCTCTTTTTTAACATCATTCCTACTACACCAAATAATATGTCTAGACTCTGACAAAATAATAAGAAGGACATATTTAACATTGTGATTACATTCAATGTCAAAGAAATGAAACCATTTTTTACTAAATGAATAATTGCCATTTGTAAGTAGATTGAATAAATATAAACATGCTTTGTTCAAAGGTAGAACAAAGCTACATTCTATAAATAAATGGTCAATAGTCTCAACTCTATCACAAAAAGTGCATTTATTTGGTAAAGAACGATCAAATCTTGATAAGTAATAGTTAACGTATGTGACGTCATGAACAAGTTTAAAACAAGTATTTCTACATATCGGGTCTACTGCTCTTGAAAAAATATTGCTGAAAGCGTTTTTAAAATTAATATATGGATTATCTTTTACACACTTTGGTTCAATATTCCTTGTAACAAAAGTCGCATATAATTGCTTTGCATTTAATAGGTTAGGCACAAAGGAAGAAATTTCTTCAAATTCTTTTAAATATTTCAGACATTTAATATAAAAGGGAGGAACAAAATCACTATGCGGAATTAAATTAGAAGCAAATAAGGGGTTATATGTACGCATTTGTATCCCAATCCAATATGTTGTAAAATACTTCCAAGGAATATCATCATTATTTAAATATCTACATATATGCGACAAAAAGAAAGCTTTAATTTTCAAAGAAATACAAGGTATATTTAAACCCCCTTGACTGAAAGGTAAGTATAACGACTTCCTACAAACTGGTTCAAAAGTACTACTCCATATGTATCTAAAACATGATTTTTGGAAATTATTCAAGTAATAATGATGCATGTCCTGGGCAAATATATAAAACAATATTTTAGAAACAACATAGCTATTTAAAATATGACTTTTACCTTTAAACGACATTGCTCGTGACGACCATAAATTCAAAGTATTTCTAAAATTATTGAATAGTTTACCCCATATATCATCATTAGTTAAATCATAACCAAATTTATAACCTAATAATTTACAGTTTTCAACCCACGAAATACCAAAAGGATGATCGTCTCGAGTTTTCCACTTTCCTAAAAACATACCCGATGACTTATTAAAATTGATTTTTGAACCAGACAATCTTTGAAAATTATGAACATGTTTAAAAAACAAATTAATGGATTGATTGTCAGTTAGAACTGTAGTATTGTCGTCTGCATATAAAGACATTTTAACGTGAAATTTACCACCCGGAGCTATGACACCATTTATATTTTTATCATCTTGTACTTTTTTGGCTAATGGTTCTAAACATAAAACATACAATAACGGAGATAAAGAACAACCCTGGCGAACAGAACGCTCTAATTGAAACGGATTTGAAATATGTCCATTAACAATAACTGATGTGGACACATCATTATATAAAACTTTAATCCATTTAATAAATTTATCATCAAAACCAAAACTCTGTAAAACAGAGAACATATATGGCCACGACACTTTGTCAAAAGCCTTTTCCTGGTCTAAGTTTATAAAGCAAGCAGTAATATCTTTCTGTTCAATATAGTCTAATAGATTCCTAATTAAATGTATATTATCAAATATAGATCTACCTTTAATAGAACATGTTTGACTTATACCAATAATACTTGGTAAAACATTGGTCAGTCTGTTAGTAATTATTTTAGATAACAACTTTCTATCTACGTTTAATAAAGAAATAGGTCTATAATTTTTCATAACAGACGGATTATTTTTATCTTTACATAATAAAGTAATGTAAGATAATTTCTGAGAATTAGACATAGTTCCAAGGTCATAGCATATATTGAATAATTTCTCTAAAATTGGACCAAAAATATTAAAAAATGTCAAATAAAACAAGGACGTTAACCCATCACTACCAGGGGTTTTATCGTGATTCATTTGTTTTAAGGCAGTTTCAATATCAGTAACAGTAATATTTTGAATTAAATCATCATTGTCATCATTAGAAACTCTGGGTAAATCTTGTAGAAAAATGTCATTTAATGAACTATCAATATATTCAGCTGCATACAAAGTTTTATAAAAATTCCTAAAAGAATCTAATATTCCAAGAGATGTATTTTTCTCTCTGTTATTATCGACTATCTTGTATATAATTTTGTCTTTATTTTTAGAAAATTCCACATCATGATAAAAGCTTGAAATATTCTCATTATGATTAATCATATTGACTTTACTACGAATCAGAGCACCAGTATGTTTGACTTTATATAATTCACTTATTTTAGATTTGATAAATATTCTCTCATTAATAGACGCTGAACTTTGATACTCTTTAATTAAATTTCTTAACTCTTTGTGATATTCAATATTCTTACATTTACTATAATCAATGCAAAATTCCTTAATCAATAACTTCATCTTGTCCCACCACTCAAGGGTAATTTCATCAGTTCTACTAATAATTTTCCAATAGAACTTAAAACCTAATTGAAAATCTTCATCTGATAATATGGAATTATTTAATTTCCAATACGACTTTCCTATACTTATATCATTATTTAAAGGAAGTTTAAAGTAGACAAAATCATGATCCGAAAGAGGACATGGCATATAACCAGTATCTATAATTTCGCCTTTGAATTTTAAAGAAAAATAAATTCTATCTAACCTACACCCAATACCATTTTTACACCAAGATATCTTAACCGTATTCGGATGTTTATTCCTGTAAACATCAAATAAACCATAATTTTTAATAACTGAAGAAAATATTTTTGAACCAAGACTACCTTTATCAACATTACCTCCAATTTTATCTAGCCTAGTATCAAAAATAAAATTAAAGTCTCCTAAAATAATTAAATTCCTTGATGTAACAAAAAACTGTTTAATATTTGTAAAGTACTCATTACGTTCCCCAGGAACATTTGGTGCATATATATTACATAATCTAACTTTAAAGTCACAAATATCTAAATCTAAATATAAAAACCGACCATCAAAATCCGTTTGAAAACTTTCAATATTAATTTTATCATTTATAATTATGACACATGTTCCAGCTGACTGTCCGAAACCATAACTCCATATATATCTGTATTTATTTGAAATGTGTATTTCAATATCTTTAACGAAAAAGAAATTATTAATATGCGTTTCTTGCAAGCAAAGTATATCTACATTATTAGCAGAAATAAAATCCTTTATAAAGGATTGCTTGGGTTTAGACCGAAGTCCATTAATATTTAAACTAAATATATTTAAAGCCATTTTAAATAAACACTGTGTACATAAATCATTTTAAACCGTATTGTACCTGTCAATCTTGAGATTAAGTTTAAACTAATCAAACCAAAAGCAGACGAAATAGTTTGTTTCTGATTTAAGTTTATAACTAGCAGACGAACACTCAATTTAAACCTTGTAACGTACAGATATATGTAGGCAATAACGCTAAATTTACAATATTCTGAGATAAAGTAGTTTAATACGAAAGAAGTAAAGGTGTAAACTATTAGCAGACGAAAATCCAATACTAGTAGTATGGACGGCAGACGATACATCGTAAACTCTGTACATTGTCCGTGTAGACAGAAATAAACAGACAGTATTAAATGACATATATTGGAAAAAGAACGCCTATATATATGACCATGGTGTGTCAACGATAAACCTTGCTCAACTAAAGAGAAGCAAAATATATACATGTACACAGTGAATTTTAGACCCGGCAAAGCCGTAAATAGAAATCGTGAGGCAAAGGCACTGTCCATAATACATTTCAGGTAAATCTCCGCAAAAACAAGGTTTTAAATCGTTAGACATAATCGTAAAGGAAAAAAGAGGAAAAAGGATTAATTATGAAAAGGACTCTGCATAGACAGAAGCTCGTCCATGACCGTGTCCTGGGCCGTGGACTCCTCGGGTGTCAGAGGATCCTCAACGAGGATCGCACTGAGACCTCTGGAGTCCCCAGACCCGGCCACAGACGCGCCCCTGGCCTTCCGCCTCCGACGGTCGACGACATCCCAACCAGGGTCCGTCTCCTCGGAAGCGGAACGCTTCTCCCCTCTGGCCTCAGACGAAAACTCCATCTCACCCTCATTATCCCCTTCTGTTTCTTCTACCTCTGCAGCTATCCCAGTTTCCTCCGTGACTTCCACCTCCCTGGTCTGCTCCACCCCTCCTGTCTGCACATCCTGCACCTTCTCTTCCACGACCTCGGCCCCGACCTCGTTCACAACAGCCTCAGGATCAGGCGTTGCCTCACCTGAAACAACTGCCCCAGCATTAGTGACAATGCCGGGGCAGGTGCTCCTCACGTGGCCAATGCGCTGGCAGCGCAGACACAGAGGAGCACGTCCCCGCATTGTCACCAATGCTCGAGTTCCACATTCAAAATTCAAGATGTGGGGAATTTGCCCCTTTTCTATTTCATTCACTGAAATTTTGACAATCCTTATTCCTGTTTTAACGGAATTTTCCCCGAACTTGATCGCGTCATCAGAAATACCCAGGACCTTTCCATAACGTTCAAAAATGCTATGAAGTACATTTGCACATGTGTGCACTGGCAACCAGTGCACACGACACTCAACGATTTGATTATGATAATCAACCACACTGAAATTTTTCCCTCTATATGAAAAATCAGTATTTCCTATAAATCGCTCCACCACATCTCGGCTGCGTAAAGACACTTCGAAAAATCGTGATCCCGGAGGTCCCCTGGAAATGGTGTCCACTTCTCCTGCGTCTACATTATACTTTCCCATCATCATGACTAAGTCAGCCATAGAAACATTTCTATTGTTCATACATGAAATTTTCACGGATCTATTTTCTATGTCCGCACTAACTGCCTTTCCCACTAATGCGGGAAAGTATGCAGCAATACTAGTCATGTTTATTTAACACTCCACTGAAATACACTTTAAGTAAAGCTCCACGAGGAAAACGAAATTACTGCATGCAGATCACGGTATCCCCTGTGCCAGGTAAGTATGCTGGGCAGCGGCGGCTATTTCACTTATATACCAACATGAATACAGTTTCCGAGTACAGGCCTGGTCAAACAAGGGTACCGCGGTCTAGTCGCGCGCGCTGTATTCGCTTGCGCACATTGTTTCCGTGTTTGGGCAGAAACCCCGTTCTCATTTCGCATTTTCGTTAAAACGCATATTTTGTGTATGCAAGGTTAGAGTGGTGCTTCCGGTTTGTACGTAACCGCTGCATTCAATATGTGTGTATAAGTAGCCATGACTCATGTAAGTATGTCGTAACAACAAAGCGCAAAATTCACATCATTTTAAAAAAATGTGTCAATACAAACACTTGCTTCGTAACGTAACGTATCCACGCAAAAACTAATGTCTTCCTGACGTTGCCAAGTCTGCGACGTCAGTTGAAATTTAACATCGCGTCACAACGTCATGACGGCAGCGCTTCTACGTCATTGCGCTCAAGAGACGTTCACTCTTAGACGCAACGTCATAAATACGAATAACAACGTTGTTCAGCGATAGTGGTCCTATATGTAACGCATTTTCACAAAAGTTTGCATTTTTGTGTGAAATAATTGCAGTGTGTACACGTAACTGCACGAAAACGTGCATTAAAACGTATTTTAATACATATAATATTTAAACAAAAAGTAAAAGTCTACAGCACCCGGTATTCCCAGGCGGTCACCCATCCAAGTACTAACCGGGCTCGACGTTGCTTAACTTCGGTGATCGGACGAGAACCGGTGTTTTCAACGTGATATGGCCGTAGACATCAGTACCTGTAAAACGAAGCATTATATAGGTGTTGCTTAAGCAGACGGTGTTCTATTTTTAGTTTTCACATTTAATTATATATCATAGCAACATTTCAATTATATAGTAATAATAATAATAATGGCGATGTTGGTAATGATATAAAACGTGAACATTATTAAAAATAATAGGTAATAGAACAAGTATTCCGTATTTATAAGTACAACCAGCATTACCATATACCCGGCTTGTACGCGTAACACTTTTAATACACTATCGTTCGTGTGCGCTCGCACACGTGTTTACCGTTTAGAATGACGAGCGGCCACGCTGTCAGACGAGACCCCTTCTTATTATGATTTTATTTTTTAGTTTTGTTTTATTATGATCGGGAGTTAGCGCGAACGCAATCTCCCACACAAATAAATTGCGCACCCGAGTTACCCACATTTGGGGTAATCGCAGGCGCCAGCCCAACCGAAGTGCAATGGAAGAGCCTCTTCCTGGGGGAACCGCCATCTTGATCACGGTATCCCCTGTGCCAGGTAAGTATGCTGGGCAGCGGCGGCTATTTCACTTATATACCAACATGAATACAGTTTCCGAGTACAGGCCTGGTCAAACAAGGGTACCGCGGTCTAGTCGCGCGCGCTGTATTCGCTTGCGCACATTGTTTCCGTGTTTGGGCAGAAACCCCGTTCTCATTTCGCATTTTCGTTAAAACGCATATTTTGTGTATGCAAGGTTAGAGTGGTGCTTCCGGTTTGTACGTAACCGCTGCATTCAATATGTGTGTATAAGTAGCCATGACTCATGTAAGTATGTCGTAACAACAAAGCGCAAAATTCACATCATTTTAAAAAAATGTGTCAATACAAACACTTGCTTCGTAACGTAACGTATCCACGCAAAAACTAATGTCTTCCTGACGTTGCCAAGTCTGCGACGTCAGTTGAAATTTAACATCGCGTCACAACGTCATGACGGCAGCGCTTCTACGTCATTGCGCTCAAGAGACGTTCACTCTTAGACGCAACGTCATAAATACGAATAACAACGTTGTTCAGCGATAGTGGTCCTATATGTAACGCATTTTCACAAAAGTTTGCATTTTTGTGTGAAATAATTGCAGTGTGTACACGTAACTGCACGAAAACGTGCATTAAAACGTATTTTAATACATATAATATTTAAACAAAAAGTAAAAGTCTACAGCACCCGGTATTCCCAGGCGGTCACCCATCCAAGTACTAACCGGGCTCGACGTTGCTTAACTTCGGTGATCGGACGAGAACCGGTGTTTTCAACGTGATATGGCCGTAGACATCAGTACCTGTAAAACGAAGCATTATATAGGTGTTGCTTAAGCAGACGGTGTTCTATTTTTAGTTTTCACATTTAATTATATATCATAGCAACATTTCAATTATATAGTAATAATAATAATAATGGCGATGTTGGTAATGATATAAAACGTGAACATTATTAAAAATAATAGGTAATAGAACAAGTATTCCGTATTTATAAGTACAACCAGCATTACCATATACCCGGCTTGTACGCGTAACACTTTTAATACACTATCGTTCGTGTGCGCTCGCACACGTGTTTACCGTTTAGAATGACGAGCGGCCACGCTGTCAGACGAGACCCCTTCTTATTATGATTTTATTTTTTAGTTTTGTTTTATTATGATCGGGAGTTAGCGCGAACGCAATCTCCCACACAAATAAATTGCGCACCCGAGTTACCCACATTTGGGGTAATCGCAGGCGCCAGCCCAACCGAAGTGCAATGGAAGAGCCTCTTCCTGGGGGAACCGCCATCTTGATCACGGTATCCCCTGTGCCAGGTAAGTATGCTGGGCAGCGGCGGCTATTTCACTTATATACCAACATGAATACAGTTTCCGAGTACAGGCCTGGTCAAACAAGGGTACCGCGGTCTAGTCGCGCGCGCTGTATTCGCTTGCGCACATTGTTTCCGTGTTTGGGCAGAAACCCCGTTCTCATTTCGCATTTTCGTTAAAACGCATATTTTGTGTATGCAAGGTTAGAGTGGTGCTTCCGGTTTGTACGTAACCGCTGCATTCAATATGTGTGTATAAGTAGCCATGACTCATGTAAGTATGTCGTAACAACAAAGCGCAAAATTCACATCATTTTAAAAAAATGTGTCAATACAAACACTTGCTTCGTAACGTAACGTATCCACGCAAAAACTAATGTCTTCCTGACGTTGCCAAGTCTGCGACGTCAGTTGAAATTTAACATCGCGTCACAACGTCATGACGGCAGCGCTTCTACGTCATTGCGCTCAAGAGACGTTCACTCTTAGACGCAACGTCATAAATACGAATAACAACGTTGTTCAGCGATAGTGGTCCTATATGTAACGCATTTTCACAAAAGTTTGCATTTTTGTGTGAAATAATTGCAGTGTGTACACGTAACTGCACGAAAACGTGCATTAAAACGTATTTTAATACATATAATATTTAAACAAAAAGTAAAAGTCTACAGCACCCGGTATTCCCAGGCGGTCACCCATCCAAGTACTAACCGGGCTCGACGTTGCTTAACTTCGGTGATCGGACGAGAACCGGTGTTTTCAACGTGATATGGCCGTAGACATCAGTACCTGTAAAACGAAGCATTATATAGGTGTTGCTTAAGCAGACGGTGTTCTATTTTTAGTTTTCACATTTAATTATATATCATAGCAACATTTCAATTATATAGTAATAATAATAATAATGGCGATGTTGGTAATGATATAAAACGTGAACATTATTAAAAATAATAGGTAATAGAACAAGTATTCCGTATTTATAAGTACAACCAGCATTACCATATACCCGGCTTGTACGCGTAACACTTTTAATACACTATCGTTCGTGTGCGCTCGCACACGTGTTTACCGTTTAGAATGACGAGCGGCCACGCTGTCAGACGAGACCCCTTCTTATTATGATTTTATTTTTTAGTTTTGTTTTATTATGATCGGGAGTTAGCGCGAACGCAATCTCCCACACAAATAAATTGCGCACCCGAGTTACCCACATTTGGGGTAATCGCAGGCGCCAGCCCAACCGAAGTGCAATGGAAGAGCCTCTTCCTGGGGGAACCGCCATCTTGATCACGGTATCCCCTGTGCCAGGTAAGTATGCTGGGCAGCGGCGGCTATTTCACTTATATACCAACATGAATACAGTTTCCGAGTACAGGCCTGGTCAAACAAGGGTACCGCGGTCTAGTCGCGCGCGCTGTATTCGCTTGCGCACATTGTTTCCGTGTTTGGGCAGAAACCCCGTTCTCATTTCGCATTTTCGTTAAAACGCATATTTTGTGTATGCAAGGTTAGAGTGGTGCTTCCGGTTTGTACGTAACCGCTGCATTCAATATGTGTGTATAAGTAGCCATGACTCATGTAAGTATGTCGTAACAACAAAGCGCAAAATTCACATCATTTTAAAAAAATGTGTCAATACAAACACTTGCTTCGTAACGTAACGTATCCACGCAAAAACTAATGTCTTCCTGACGTTGCCAAGTCTGCGACGTCAGTTGAAATTTAACATCGCGTCACAACGTCATGACGGCAGCGCTTCTACGTCATTGCGCTCAAGAGACGTTCACTCTTAGACGCAACGTCATAAATACGAATAACAACGTTGTTCAGCGATAGTGGTCCTATATGTAACGCATTTTCACAAAAGTTTGCATTTTTGTGTGAAATAATTGCAGTGTGTACACGTAACTGCACGAAAACGTGCATTAAAACGTATTTTAATACATATAATATTTAAACAAAAAGTAAAAGTCTACAGCACCCGGTATTCCCAGGCGGTCACCCATCCAAGTACTAACCGGGCTCGACGTTGCTTAACTTCGGTGATCGGACGAGAACCGGTGTTTTCAACGTGATATGGCCGTAGACATCAGTACCTGTAAAACGAAGCATTATATAGGTGTTGCTTAAGCAGACGGTGTTCTATTTTTAGTTTTCACATTTAATTATATATCATAGCAACATTTCAATTATATAGTAATAATAATAATAATGGCGATGTTGGTAATGATATAAAACGTGAACATTATTAAAAATAATAGGTAATAGAACAAGTATTCCGTATTTATAAGTACAACCAGCATTACCATATACCCGGCTTGTACGCGTAACACTTTTAATACACTATCGTTCGTGTGCGCTCGCACACGTGTTTACCGTTTAGAATGACGAGCGGCCACGCTGTCAGACGAGACCCCTTCTTATTATGATTTTATTTTTTAGTTTTGTTTTATTATGATCGGGAGTTAGCGCGAACGCAATCTCCCACACAAATAAATTGCGCACCCGAGTTACCCACATTTGGGGTAATCGCAGGCGCCAGCCCAACCGAAGTGCAATGGAAGAGCCTCTTCCTGGGGGAACCGCCATCTTGATCACGGTATCCCCTGTGCCAGGTAAGTATGCTGGGCAGCGGCGGCTATTTCACTTATATACCAACATGAATACAGTTTCCGAGTACAGGCCTGGTCAAACAAGGGTACCGCGGTCTAGTCGCGCGCGCTGTATTCGCTTGCGCACATTGTTTCCGTGTTTGGGCAGAAACCCCGTTCTCATTTCGCATTTTCGTTAAAACGCATATTTTGTGTATGCAAGGTTAGAGTGGTGCTTCCGGTTTGTACGTAACCGCTGCATTCAATATGTGTGTATAAGTAGCCATGACTCATGTAAGTATGTCGTAACAACAAAGCGCAAAATTCACATCATTTTAAAAAAATGTGTCAATACAAACACTTGCTTCGTAACGTAACGTATCCACGCAAAAACTAATGTCTTCCTGACGTTGCCAAGTCTGCGACGTCAGTTGAAATTTAACATCGCGTCACAACGTCATGACGGCAGCGCTTCTACGTCATTGCGCTCAAGAGACGTTCACTCTTAGACGCAACGTCATAAATACGAATAACAACGTTGTTCAGCGATAGTGGTCCTATATGTAACGCATTTTCACAAAAGTTTGCATTTTTGTGTGAAATAATTGCAGTGTGTACACGTAACTGCACGAAAACGTGCATTAAAACGTATTTTAATACATATAATATTTAAACAAAAAGTAAAAGTCTACAGCACCCGGTATTCCCAGGCGGTCACCCATCCAAGTACTAACCGGGCTCGACGTTGCTTAACTTCGGTGATCGGACGAGAACCGGTGTTTTCAACGTGATATGGCCGTAGACATCAGTACCTGTAAAACGAAGCATTATATAGGTGTTGCTTAAGCAGACGGTGTTCTATTTTTAGTTTTCACATTTAATTATATATCATAGCAACATTTCAATTATATAGTAATAATAATAATAATGGCGATGTTGGTAATGATATAAAACGTGAACATTATTAAAAATAATAGGTAATAGAACAAGTATTCCGTATTTATAAGTACAACCAGCATTACCATATACCCGGCTTGTACGCGTAACACTTTTAATACACTATCGTTCGTGTGCGCTCGCACACGTGTTTACCGTTTAGAATGACGAGCGGCCACGCTGTCAGACGAGACCCCTTCTTATTATGATTTTATTTTTTAGTTTTGTTTTATTATGATCGGGAGTTAGCGCGAACGCAATCTCCCACACAAATAAATTGCGCACCCGAGTTACCCACATTTGGGGTAATCGCAGGCGCCAGCCCAACCGAAGTGCAATGGAAGAGCCTCTTCCTGGGGGAACCGCCATCTTGATCACGGTATCCCCTGTGCCAGGTAAGTATGCTGGGCAGCGGCGGCTATTTCACTTATATACCAACATGAATACAGTTTCCGAGTACAGGCCTGGTCAAACAAGGGTACCGCGGTCTAGTCGCGCGCGCTGTATTCGCTTGCGCACATTGTTTCCGTGTTTGGGCAGAAACCCCGTTCTCATTTCGCATTTTCGTTAAAACGCATATTTTGTGTATGCAAGGTTAGAGTGGTGCTTCCGGTTTGTACGTAACCGCTGCATTCAATATGTGTGTATAAGTAGCCATGACTCATGTAAGTATGTCGTAACAACAAAGCGCAAAATTCACATCATTTTAAAAAAATGTGTCAATACAAACACTTGCTTCGTAACGTAACGTATCCACGCAAAAACTAATGTCTTCCTGACGTTGCCAAGTCTGCGACGTCAGTTGAAATTTAACATCGCGTCACAACGTCATGACGGCAGCGCTTCTACGTCATTGCGCTCAAGAGACGTTCACTCTTAGACGCAACGTCATAAATACGAATAACAACGTTGTTCAGCGATAGTGGTCCTATATGTAACGCATTTTCACAAAAGTTTGCATTTTTGTGTGAAATAATTGCAGTGTGTACACGTAACTGCACGAAAACGTGCATTAAAACGTATTTTAATACATATAATATTTAAACAAAAAGTAAAAGTCTACAGCACCCGGTATTCCCAGGCGGTCACCCATCCAAGTACTAACCGGGCTCGACGTTGCTTAACTTCGGTGATCGGACGAGAACCGGTGTTTTCAACGTGATATGGCCGTAGACATCAGTACCTGTAAAACGAAGCATTATATAGGTGTTGCTTAAGCAGACGGTGTTCTATTTTTAGTTTTCACATTTAATTATATATCATAGCAACATTTCAATTATATAGTAATAATAATAATAATGGCGATGTTGGTAATGATATAAAACGTGAACATTATTAAAAATAATAGGTAATAGAACAAGTATTCCGTATTTATAAGTACAACCAGCATTACCATATACCCGGCTTGTACGCGTAACACTTTTAATACACTATCGTTCGTGTGCGCTCGCACACGTGTTTACCGTTTAGAATGACGAGCGGCCACGCTGTCAGACGAGACCCCTTCTTATTATGATTTTATTTTTTAGTTTTGTTTTATTATGATCGGGAGTTAGCGCGAACGCAATCTCCCACACAAATAAATTGCGCACCCGAGTTACCCACATTTGGGGTAATCGCAGGCGCCAGCCCAACCGAAGTGCAATGGAAGAGCCTCTTCCTGGGGGAACCGCCATCTTGATCACGGTATCCCCTGTGCCAGGTAAGTATGCTGGGCAGCGGCGGCTATTTCACTTATATACCAACATGAATACAGTTTCCGAGTACAGGCCTGGTCAAACAAGGGTACCGCGGTCTAGTCGCGCGCGCTGTATTCGCTTGCGCACATTGTTTCCGTGTTTGGGCAGAAACCCCGTTCTCATTTCGCATTTTCGTTAAAACGCATATTTTGTGTATGCAAGGTTAGAGTGGTGCTTCCGGTTTGTACGTAACCGCTGCATTCAATATGTGTGTATAAGTAGCCATGACTCATGTAAGTATGTCGTAACAACAAAGCGCAAAATTCACATCATTTTAAAAAAATGTGTCAATACAAACACTTGCTTCGTAACGTAACGTATCCACGCAAAAACTAATGTCTTCCTGACGTTGCCAAGTCTGCGACGTCAGTTGAAATTTAACATCGCGTCACAACGTCATGACGGCAGCGCTTCTACGTCATTGCGCTCAAGAGACGTTCACTCTTAGACGCAACGTCATAAATACGAATAACAACGTTGTTCAGCGATAGTGGTCCTATATGTAACGCATTTTCACAAAAGTTTGCATTTTTGTGTGAAATAATTGCAGTGTGTACACGTAACTGCACGAAAACGTGCATTAAAACGTATTTTAATACATATAATATTTAAACAAAAAGTAAAAGTCTACAGCACCCGGTATTCCCAGGCGGTCACCCATCCAAGTACTAACCGGGCTCGACGTTGCTTAACTTCGGTGATCGGACGAGAACCGGTGTTTTCAAC
The DNA here is from genome assembly GCF_026914265.1 of Mya arenaria. NCBI lineage: Eukaryota > Metazoa > Mollusca > Bivalvia > Myida > Myidae > Mya > Mya arenaria. Next base: position 65,406,248 of record NC_069133.1, on the reverse strand, counting down.
GTGATATGGCCGTAGACATCAGTACCTGTAAAACGAAGCATTATATAGGTGTTGCTTAAGCAGACGGTGTTCTATTTTTAGTTTTCACATTTAATTATATATCATAGCAACATTTCAATTATATAGTAATAATAATAATAATGGCGATGTTGGTAATGATATAAAACGTGAACATTATTAAAAATAATAGGTAATAGAACAAGTATTCCGTATTTATAAGTACAACCAGCATTACCATATACCCGGCTTGTACGCGTAACACTTTTAATACACTATCGTTCGTGTGCGCTCGCACACGTGTTTACCGTTTAGAATGACGAGCGGCCACGCTGTCAGACGAGACCCCTTCTTATTATGATTTTATTTTTTAGTTTTGTTTTATTATGATCGGGAGTTAGCGCGAACGCAATCTCCCACACAAATAAATTGCGCACCCGAGTTACCCACATTTGGGGTAATCGCAGGCGCCAGCCCAACCGAAGTGCAATGGAAGAGCCTCTTCCTGGGGGAACCGCCATCTTGATCACGGTATCCCCTGTGCCAGGTAAGTATGCTGGGCAGCGGCGGCTATTTCACTTATATACCAACATGAATACAGTTTCCGAGTACAGGCCTGGTCAAACAAGGGTACCGCGGTCTAGTCGCGCGCGCTGTATTCGCTTGCGCACATTGTTTCCGTGTTTGGGCAGAAACCCCGTTCTCATTTCGCATTTTCGTTAAAACGCATATTTTGTGTATGCAAGGTTAGAGTGGTGCTTCCGGTTTGTACGTAACCGCTGCATTCAATATGTGTGTATAAGTAGCCATGACTCATGTAAGTATGTCGTAACAACAAAGCGCAAAATTCACATCATTTTAAAAAAATGTGTCAATACAAACACTTGCTTCGTAACGTAACGTATCCACGCAAAAACTAATGTCTTCCTGACGTTGCCAAGTCTGCGACGTCAGTTGAAATTTAACATCGCGTCACAACGTCATGACGGCAGCGCTTCTACGTCATTGCGCTCAAGAGACGTTCACTCTTAGACGCAACGTCATAAATACGAATAACAACGTTGTTCAGCGATAGTGGTCCTATATGTAACGCATTTTCACAAAAGTTTGCATTTTTGTGTGAAATAATTGCAGTGTGTACACGTAACTGCACGAAAACGTGCATTAAAACGTATTTTAATACATATAATATTTAAACAAAAAGTAAAAGTCTACAGCACCCGGTATTCCCAGGCGGTCACCCATCCAAGTACTAACCGGGCTCGACGTTGCTTAACTTCGGTGATCGGACGAGAACCGGTGTTTTCAACGTGATATGGCCGTAGACATCAGTACCTGTAAAACGAAGCATTATATAGGTGTTGCTTAAGCAGACGGTGTTCTATTTTTAGTTTTCACATTTAATTATATATCATAGCAACATTTCAATTATATAGTAATAATAATAATAATGGCGATGTTGGTAATGATATAAAACGTGAACATTATTAAAAATAATAGGTAATAGAACAAGTATTCCGTATTTATAAGTACAACCAGCATTACCATATACCCGGCTTGTACGCGTAACACTTTTAATACACTATCGTTCGTGTGCGCTCGCACACGTGTTTACCGTTTAGAATGACGAGCGGCCACGCTGTCAGACGAGACCCCTTCTTATTATGATTTTATTTTTTAGTTTTGTTTTATTATGATCGGGAGTTAGCGCGAACGCAATCTCCCACACAAATAAATTGCGCACCCGAGTTACCCACATTTGGGGTAATCGCAGGCGCCAGCCCAACCGAAGTGCAATGGAAGAGCCTCTTCCTGGGGGAACCGCCATCTTGATCACGGTATCCCCTGTGCCAGGTAAGTATGCTGGGCAGCGGCGGCTATTTCACTTATATACCAACATGAATACAGTTTCCGAGTACAGGCCTGGTCAAACAAGGGTACCGCGGTCTAGTCGCGCGCGCTGTATTCGCTTGCGCACATTGTTTCCGTGTTTGGGCAGAAACCCCGTTCTCATTTCGCATTTTCGTTAAAACGCATATTTTGTGTATGCAAGGTTAGAGTGGTGCTTCCGGTTTGTACGTAACCGCTGCATTCAATATGTGTGTATAAGTAGCCATGACTCATGTAAGTATGTCGTAACAACAAAGCGCAAAATTCACATCATTTTAAAAAAATGTGTCAATACAAACACTTGCTTCGTAACGTAACGTATCCACGCAAAAACTAATGTCTTCCTGACGTTGCCAAGTCTGCGACGTCAGTTGAAATTTAACATCGCGTCACAACGTCATGACGGCAGCGCTTCTACGTCATTGCGCTCAAGAGACGTTCACTCTTAGACGCAACGTCATAAATACGAATAACAACGTTGTTCAGCGATAGTGGTCCTATATGTAACGCATTTTCACAAAAGTTTGCATTTTTGTGTGAAATAATTGCAGTGTGTACACGTAACTGCACGAAAACGTGCATTAAAACGTATTTTAATACATATAATATTTAAACAAAAAGTAAAAGTCTACAGCACCCGGTATTCCCAGGCGGTCACCCATCCAAGTACTAACCGGGCTCGACGTTGCTTAACTTCGGTGATCGGACGAGAACCGGTGTTTTCAACGTGATATGGCCGTAGACATCAGTACCTGTAAAACGAAGCATTATATAGGTGTTGCTTAAGCAGACGGTGTTCTATTTTTAGTTTTCACATTTAATTATATATCATAGCAACATTTCAATTATATAGTAATAATAATAATAATGGCGATGTTGGTAATGATATAAAACGTGAACATTATTAAAAATAATAGGTAATAGAACAAGTATTCCGTATTTATAAGTACAACCAGCATTACCATATACCCGGCTTGTACGCGTAACACTTTTAATACACTATCGTTCGTGTGCGCTCGCACACGTGTTTACCGTTTAGAATGACGAGCGGCCACGCTGTCAGACGAGACCCCTTCTTATTATGATTTTATTTTTTAGTTTTGTTTTATTATGATCGGGAGTTAGCGCGAACGCAATCTCCCACACAAATAAATTGCGCACCCGAGTTACCCACATTTGGGGTAATCGCAGGCGCCAGCCCAACCGAAGTGCAATGGAAGAGCCTCTTCCTGGGGGAACCGCCATCTTGATCACGGTATCCCCTGTGCCAGGTAAGTATGCTGGGCAGCGGCGGCTATTTCACTTATATACCAACATGAATACAGTTTCCGAGTACAGGCCTGGTCAAACAAGGGTACCGCGGTCTAGTCGCGCGCGCTGTATTCGCTTGCGCACATTGTTTCCGTGTTTGGGCAGAAACCCCGTTCTCATTTCGCATTTTCGTTAAAACGCATATTTTGTGTATGCAAGGTTAGAGTGGTGCTTCCGGTTTGTACGTAACCGCTGCATTCAATATGTGTGTATAAGTAGCCATGACTCATGTAAGTATGTCGTAACAACAAAGCGCAAAATTCACATCATTTTAAAAAAATGTGTCAATACAAACACTTGCTTCGTAACGTAACGTATCCACGCAAAAACTAATGTCTTCCTGACGTTGCCAAGTCTGCGACGTCAGTTGAAATTTAACATCGCGTCACAACGTCATGACGGCAGCGCTTCTACGTCATTGCGCTCAAGAGACGTTCACTCTTAGACGCAACGTCATAAATACGAATAACAACGTTGTTCAGCGATAGTGGTCCTATATGTAACGCATTTTCACAAAAGTTTGCATTTTTGTGTGAAATAATTGCAGTGTGTACACGTAACTGCACGAAAACGTGCATTAAAACGTATTTTAATACATATAATATTTAAACAAAAAGTAAAAGTCTACAGCACCCGGTATTCCCAGGCGGTCACCCATCCAAGTACTAACCGGGCTCGACGTTGCTTAACTTCGGTGATCGGACGAGAACCGGTGTTTTCAACGTGATATGGCCGTAGACATCAGTACCTGTAAAACGAAGCATTATATAGGTGTTGCTTAAGCAGACGGTGTTCTATTTTTAGTTTTCACATTTAATTATATATCATAGCAACATTTCAATTATATAGTAATAATAATAATAATGGCGATGTTGGTAATGATATAAAACGTGAACATTATTAAAAATAATAGGTAATAGAACAAGTATTCCGTATTTATAAGTACAACCAGCATTACCATATACCCGGCTTGTACGCGTAACACTTTTAATACACTATCGTTCGTGTGCGCTCGCACACGTGTTTACCGTTTAGAATGACGAGCGGCCACGCTGTCAGACGAGACCCCTTCTTATTATGATTTTATTTTTTAGTTTTGTTTTATTATGATCGGGAGTTAGCGCGAACGCAATCTCCCACACAAATAAATTGCGCACCCGAGTTACCCACATTTGGGGTAATCGCAGGCGCCAGCCCAACCGAAGTGCAATGGAAGAGCCTCTTCCTGGGGGAACCGCCATCTTGATCACGGTATCCCCTGTGCCAGGTAAGTATGCTGGGCAGCGGCGGCTATTTCACTTATATACCAACATGAATACAGTTTCCGAGTACAGGCCTGGTCAAACAAGGGTACCGCGGTCTAGTCGCGCGCGCTGTATTCGCTTGCGCACATTGTTTCCGTGTTTGGGCAGAAACCCCGTTCTCATTTCGCATTTTCGTTAAAACGCATATTTTGTGTATGCAAGGTTAGAGTGGTGCTTCCGGTTTGTACGTAACCGCTGCATTCAATATGTGTGTATAAGTAGCCATGACTCATGTAAGTATGTCGTAACAACAAAGCGCAAAATTCACATCATTTTAAAAAAATGTGTCAATACAAACACTTGCTTCGTAACGTAACGTATCCACGCAAAAACTAATGTCTTCCTGACGTTGCCAAGTCTGCGACGTCAGTTGAAATTTAACATCGCGTCACAACGTCATGACGGCAGCGCTTCTACGTCATTGCGCTCAAGAGACGTTCACTCTTAGACGCAACGTCATAAATACGAATAACAACGTTGTTCAGCGATAGTGGTCCTATATGTAACGCATTTTCACAAAAGTTTGCATTTTTGTGTGAAATAATTGCAGTGTGTACACGTAACTGCACGAAAACGTGCATTAAAACGTATTTTAATACATATAATATTTAAACAAAAAGTAAAAGTCTACAGCACCCGGTATTCCCAGGCGGTCACCCATCCAAGTACTAACCGGGCTCGACGTTGCTTAACTTCGGTGATCGGACGAGAACCGGTGTTTTCAACGTGATATGGCCGTAGACATCAGTACCTGTAAAACGAAGCATTATATAGGTGTTGCTTAAGCAGACGGTGTTCTATTTTTAGTTTTCACATTTAATTATATATCATAGCAACATTTCAATTATATAGTAATAATAATAATAATGGCGATGTTGGTAATGATATAAAACGTGAACATTATTAAAAATAATAGGTAATAGAACAAGTATTCCGTATTTATAAGTACAACCAGCATTACCATATACCCGGCTTGTACGCGTAACACTTTTAATACACTATCGTTCGTGTGCGCTCGCACACGTGTTTACCGTTTAGAATGACGAGCGGCCACGCTGTCAGACGAGACCCCTTCTTATTATGATTTTATTTTTTAGTTTTGTTTTATTATGATCGGGAGTTAGCGCGAACGCAATCTCCCACACAAATAAATTGCGCACCCGAGTTACCCACATTTGGGGTAATCGCAGGCGCCAGCCCAACCGAAGTGCAATGGAAGAGCCTCTTCCTGGGGGAACCGCCATCTTGATCACGGTATCCCCTGTGCCAGGTAAGTATGCTGGGCAGCGGCGGCTATTTCACTTATATACCAACATGAATACAGTTTCCGAGTACAGGCCTGGTCAAACAAGGGTACCGCGGTCTAGTCGCGCGCGCTGTATTCGCTTGCGCACATTGTTTCCGTGTTTGGGCAGAAACCCCGTTCTCATTTCGCATTTTCGTTAAAACGCATATTTTGTGTATGCAAGGTTAGAGTGGTGCTTCCGGTTTGTACGTAACCGCTGCATTCAATATGTGTGTATAAGTAGCCATGACTCATGTAAGTATGTCGTAACAACAAAGCGCAAAATTCACATCATTTTAAAAAAATGTGTCAATACAAACACTTGCTTCGTAACGTAACGTATCCACGCAAAAACTAATGTCTTCCTGACGTTGCCAAGTCTGCGACGTCAGTTGAAATTTAACATCGCGTCACAACGTCATGACGGCAGCGCTTCTACGTCATTGCGCTCAAGAGACGTTCACTCTTAGACGCAACGTCATAAATACGAATAACAACGTTGTTCAGCGATAGTGGTCCTATATGTAACGCATTTTCACAAAAGTTTGCATTTTTGTGTGAAATAATTGCAGTGTGTACACGTAACTGCACGAAAACGTGCATTAAAACGTATTTTAATACATATAATATTTAAACAAAAAGTAAAAGTCTACAGCACCCGGTATTCCCAGGCGGTCACCCATCCAAGTACTAACCGGGCTCGACGTTGCTTAACTTCGGTGATCGGACGAGAACCGGTGTTTTCAACGTGATATGGCCGTAGACATCAGTACCTGTAAAACGAAGCATTATATAGGTGTTGCTTAAGCAGACGGTGTTCTATTTTTAGTTTTCACATTTAATTATATATCATAGCAACATTTCAATTATATAGTAATAATAATAATAATGGCGATGTTGGTAATGATATAAAACGTGAACATTATTAAAAATAATAGGTAATAGAACAAGTATTCCGTATTTATAAGTACAACCAGCATTACCATATACCCGGCTTGTACGCGTAACACTTTTAATACACTATCGTTCGTGTGCGCTCGCACACGTGTTTACCGTTTAGAATGACGAGCGGCCACGCTGTCAGACGAGACCCCTTCTTATTATGATTTTATTTTTTAGTTTTGTTTTATTATGATCGGGAGTTAGCGCGAACGCAATCTCCCACACAAATAAATTGCGCACCCGAGTTACCCACATTTGGGGTAATCGCAGGCGCCAGCCCAACCGAAGTGCAATGGAAGAGCCTCTTCCTGGGGGAACCGCCATTTTTTTTTTTTTTTTTCATAAAACTTTATTCACATAAAATAACATGTGGGTGGGGTGTAAAGCGCCCCGCCCAACTTGCCTCGAGAAAGCACCTTAACATTGATATAAATAACAAAAGTAACATAATGCAATAGTTTTGAAGTTTGGAAAAGTCACTGTTATATTCACTTAATCGATCACTTTTATATCGTTTCACTATTAGTCACTTGAAAGTCACTTTCACTTGTTGAACTATTTTTAAAAGTCAATATCTATATATTTAAACTGTTTTAGATAAACTCAGCGTCGAGGGGAGAAGCAAATAACACATAATACAGACAATTATATACATTATAAACTGGTGGTGCTGAGGCAAGTATGTTAGTAGTATACCAAGGTGAAAAAATTCAAACATTTGAAAAACAGGATAATTTTGAATTGTCATTTAAAAAGATATCTGGCAGAAGATGGTGATGACGACCCGAGCAGTTCCGCACCGAGGCTCATAGTGCGGACCTCCCCAAGTCCCCTCCCTCACCCCCGACCAATGAAATGAAATGTAAAAAAGAAGACTTTACGAAAAAGCAATAATTTTAGAAAAATGCCTTGGTATAAAGAAAAGGTTAGAGATACCCTGACGAAACCTTAAATGAGTGAAATGAGATAATGGTCCCAAAACTGGGTTACATATATACATATGAAGGGTGAGTGAAATGAGGAAAGTATGCATGAAATGATATGAATCCCTGACTGGGTTACATATATACACATGAATGAGATGCATGAAATGAGAGAGCGAGACAGAGTATCTATGAAAAAAGACATATAATACAAACAATACATAAAATGCAAATAATATGGCTATCTTCTGCCCCCAGGGAAATGACCGTCAGTCCAAGCTATGCCCTTCCTGCGCAGCCATCAACCTGAAAGCAGAAGAAAAACACAAACAGCAAAGACACTGAAAGCATTGCATACACAAGATATTATTTAATATGAAACTTTGGATTTAAAATGGTAAAGTACTTGATTTGACTGTGTTCTATTAGACAGAATTCAGACCAATACAATTTAAATTTATCAATATGTAGCCTTTTATAATCAATTAAAATTCTATATTTTATTCTATTAAAAAACCTATAAACGAGATCACTTGAGGCTAAAGTTTTCTTCTCTTTTTTAACATCATTCCTACTACACCAAATAATATGTCTAGACTCTGACAAAATAATAAGAAGGACATATTTAACATTGTGATTACATTCAATGTCAAAGAAATGAAACCATTTTTTACTAAATGAATAATTGCCATTTGTAAGTAGATTGAATAAATATAAACATGCTTTGTTCAAAGGTAGAACAAAGCTACATTCTATAAATAAATGGTCAATAGTCTCAACTCTATCACAAAAAGTGCATTTATTTGGTAAAGAACGATCAAATCTTGATAAGTAATAGTTAACGTATGTGACGTCATGAACAAGTTTAAAACAAGTATTTCTACATATCGGGTCTACTGCTCTTGAAAAAATATTGCTGAAAGCGTTTTTAAAATTAATATATGGATTATCTTTTACACACTTTGGTTCAATATTCCTTGTAACAAAAGTCGCATATAATTGCTTTGCATTTAATAGGTTAGGCACAAAGGAAGAAATTTCTTCAAATTCTTTTAAATATTTCAGACATTTAATATAAAAGGGAGGAACAAAATCACTATGCGGAATTAAATTAGAAGCAAATAAGGGGTTATATGTACGCATTTGTATCCCAATCCAATATGTTGTAAAATACTTCCAAGGAATATCATCATTATTTAAATATCTACATATATGCGACAAAAAGAAAGCTTTAATTTTCAAAGAAATACAAGGTATATTTAAACCCCCTTGACTGAAAGGTAAGTATAACGACTTCCTACAAACTGGTTCAAAAGTACTACTCCATATGTATCTAAAACATGATTTTTGGAAATTATTCAAGTAATAATGATGCATGTCCTGGGCAAATATATAAAACAATATTTTAGAAACAACATAGCTATTTAAAATATGACTTTTACCTTTAAACGACATTGCTCGTGACGACCATAAATTCAAAGTATTTCTAAAATTATTGAATAGTTTACCCCATATATCATCATTAGTTAAATCATAACCAAATTTATAACCTAATAATTTACAGTTTTCAACCCACGAAATACCAAAAGGATGATCGTCTCGAGTTTTCCACTTTCCTAAAAACATACCCGATGACTTATTAAAATTGATTTTTGAACCAGACAATCTTTGAAAATTATGAACATGTTTAAAAAACAAATTAATGGATTGATTGTCAGTTAGAACTGTAGTATTGTCGTCTGCATATAAAGACATTTTAACGTGAAATTTACCACCCGGAGCTATGACACCATTTATATTTTTATCATCTTGTACTTTTTTGGCTAATGGTTCTAAACATAAAACATACAATAACGGAGATAAAGAACAACCCTGGCGAACAGAACGCTCTAATTGAAACGGATTTGAAATATGTCCATTAACAATAACTGATGTGGACACATCATTATATAAAACTTTAATCCATTTAATAAATTTATCATCAAAACCAAAACTCTGTAAAACAGAGAACATATATGGCCACGACACTTTGTCAAAAGCCTTTTCCTGGTCTAAGTTTATAAAGCAAGCAGTAATATCTTTCTGTTCAATATAGTCTAATAGATTCCTAATTAAATGTATATTATCAAATATAGATCTACCTTTAATAGAACATGTTTGACTTATACCAATAATACTTGGTAAAACATTGGTCAGTCTGTTAGTAATTATTTTAGATAACAACTTTCTATCTACGTTTAATAAAGAAATAGGTCTATAATTTTTCATAACAGACGGATTATTTTTATCTTTACATAATAAAGTAATGTAAGATAATTTCTGAGAATTAGACATAGTTCCAAGGTCATAGCATATATTGAATAATTTCTCTAAAATTGGACCAAAAATATTAAAAAATGTCAAATAAAACAAGGACGTTAACCCATCACTACCAGGGGTTTTATCGTGATTCATTTGTTTTAAGGCAGTTTCAATATCAGTAACAGTAATATTTTGAATTAAATCATCATTGTCATCATTAGAAACTCTGGGTAAATCTTGTAGAAAAATGTCATTTAATGAACTATCAATATATTCAGCTGCATACAAAGTTTTATAAAAATTCCTAAAAGAATCTAATATTCCAAGAGATGTATTTTTCTCTCTGTTATTATCGACTATCTTGTATATAATTTTGTCTTTATTTTTAGAAAATTCCACATCATGATAAAAGCTTGAAATATTCTCATTATGATTAATCATATTGACTTTACTACGAATCAGAGCACCAGTATGTTTGACTTTATATAATTCACTTATTTTAGATTTGATAAATATTCTCTCATTAATAGACGCTGAACTTTGATACTCTTTAATTAAATTTCTTAACTCTTTGTGATATTCAATATTCTTACATTTACTATAATCAATGCAAAATTCCTTAATCAATAACTTCATCTTGTCCCACCACTCAAGGGTAATTTCATCAGTTCTACTAATAATTTTCCAATAGAACTTAAAACCTAATTGAAAATCTTCATCTGATAATATGGAATTATTTAATTTCCAATACGACTTTCCTATACTTATATCATTATTTAAAGGAAGTTTAAAGTAGACAAAATCATGATCCGAAAGAGGACATGGCATATAACCAGTATCTATAATTTCGCCTTTGAATTTTAAAGAAAAATAAATTCTATCTAACCTACACCCAATACCATTTTTACACCAAGATATCTTAACCGTATTCGGATGTTTATTCCTGTAAACATCAAATAAACCATAATTTTTAATAACTGAAGAAAATATTTTTGAACCAAGACTACCTTTATCAACATTACCTCCAATTTTATCTAGCCTAGTATCAAAAATAAAATTAAAGTCTCCTAAAATAATTAAATTCCTTGATGTAACAAAAAACTGTTTAATATTTGTAAAGTACTCATTACGTTCCCCAGGAACATTTGGTGCATATATATTACATAATCTAACTTTAAAGTCACAAATATCTAAATCTAAATATAAAAACCGACCATCAAAATCCGTTTGAAAACTTTCAATATTAATTTTATCATTTATAATTATGACACATGTTCCAGCTGACTGTCCGAAACCATAACTCCATATATATCTGTATTTATTTGAAATGTGTATTTCAATATCTTTAACGAAAAAGAAATTATTAATATGCGTTTCTTGCAAGCAAAGTATATCTACATTATTAGCAGAAATAAAATCCTTTATAAAGGATTGCTTGGGTTTAGACCGAAGTCCATTAATATTTAAACTAAATATATTTAAAGCCATTTTAAATAAACACTGTGTACATAAATCATTTTAAACCGTATTGTACCTGTCAATCTTGAGATTAAGTTTAAACTAATCAAACCAAAAGCAGACGAAATAGTTTGTTTCTGATTTAAGTTTATAACTAGCAGACGAACACTCAATTTAAACCTTGTAACGTACAGATATATGTAGGCAATAACGCTAAATTTACAATATTCTGAGATAAAGTAGTTTAATACGAAAGAAGTAAAGGTGTAAACTATTAGCAGACGAAAATCCAATACTAGTAGTATGGACGGCAGACGATACATCGTAAACTCTGTACATTGTCCGTGTAGACAGAAATAAACAGACAGTATTAAATGACATATATTGGAAAAAGAACGCCTATATATATGACCATGGTGTGTCAACGATAAACCTTGCTCAACTAAAGAGAAGCAAAATATATACATGTACACAGTGAATTTTAGACCCGGCAAAGCCGTAAATAGAAATCGTGAGGCAAAGGCACTGTCCATAATACATTTCAGGTAAATCTCCGCAAAAACAAGGTTTTAAATCGTTAGACATAATCGTAAAGGAAAAAAGAGGAAAAAGGATTAATTATGAAAAGGACTCTGCATAGACAGAAGCTCGTCCATGACCGTGTCCTGGGCCGTGGACTCCTCGGGTGTCAGAGGATCCTCAACGAGGATCGCACTGAGACCTCTGGAGTCCCCAGACCCGGCCACAGACGCGCCCCTGGCCTTCCGCCTCCGACGGTCGACGACATCCCAACCAGGGTCCGTCTCCTCGGAAGCGGAACGCTTCTCCCCTCTGGCCTCAGACGAAAACTCCATCTCACCCTCATTATCCCCTTCTGTTTCTTCTACCTCTGCAGCTATCCCAGTTTCCTCCGTGACTTCCACCTCCCTGGTCTGCTCCACCCCTCCTGTCTGCACATCCTGCACCTTCTCTTCCACGACCTCGGCCCCGACCTCGTTCACAACAGCCTCAGGATCAGGCGTTGCCTCACCTGAAACAACTGCCCCAGCATTAGTGACAATGCCGGGGCAGGTGCTCCTCACGTGGCCAATGCGCTGGCAGCGCAGACACAGAGGAGCACGTCCCCGCATTGTCACCAATGCTCGAGTTCCACATTCAAAATTCAAGATGTGGGGAATTTGCCCCTTTTCTATTTCATTCACTGAAATTTTGACAATCCTTATTCCTGTTTTAACGGAATTTTCCCCGAACTTGATCGCGTCATCAGAAATACCCAGGACCTTTCCATAACGTTCAAAAATGCTATGAAGTACATTTGCACATGTGTGCACTGGCAACCAGTGCACACGACACTCAACGATTTGATTATGATAATCAACCACACTGAAATTTTTCCCTCTATATGAAAAATCAGTATTTCCTATAAATCGCTCCACCACATCTCGGCTGCGTAAAGACACTTCGAAAAATCGTGATCCCGGAGGTCCCCTGGAAATGGTGTCCACTTCTCCTGCGTCTACATTATACTTTCCCATCATCATGACTAAGTCAGCCATAGAAACATTTCTATTGTTCATACATGAAATTTTCACGGATCTATTTTCTATGTCCGCACTAACTGCCTTTCCCACTAATGCGGGAAAGTATGCAGCAATACTAGTCATGTTTATTTAACACTCCACTGAAATACACTTTAAGTAAAGCTCCACGAGGAAAACGAAATTACTGCATGCAGATCACGGTATCCCCTGTGCCAGGTAAGTATGCTGGGCAGCGGCGGCTATTTCACTTATATACCAACATGAATACAGTTTCCGAGTACAGGCCTGGTCAAACAAGGGTACCGCGGTCTAGTCGCGCGCGCTGTATTCGCTTGCGCACATTGTTTCCGTGTTTGGGCAGAAACCCCGTTCTCATTTCGCATTTTCGTTAAAACGCATATTTTGTGTATGCAAGGTTAGAGTGGTGCTTCCGGTTTGTACGTAACCGCTGCATTCAATATGTGTGTATAAGTAGCCATGACTCATGTAAGTATGTCGTAACAACAAAGCGCAAAATTCACATCATTTTAAAAAAATGTGTCAATACAAACACTTGCTTCGTAACGTAACGTATCCACGCAAAAACTAATGTCTTCCTGACGTTGCCAAGTCTGCGACGTCAGTTGAAATTTAACATCGCGTCACAACGTCATGACGGCAGCGCTTCTACGTCATTGCGCTCAAGAGACGTTCACTCTTAGACGCAACGTCATAAATACGAATAACAACGTTGTTCAGCGATAGTGGTCCTATATGTAACGCATTTTCACAAAAGTTTGCATTTTTGTGTGAAATAATTGCAGTGTGTACACGTAACTGCACGAAAACGTGCATTAAAACGTATTTTAATACATATAATATTTAAACAAAAAGTAAAAGTCTACAGCACCCGGTATTCCCAGGCGGTCACCCATCCAAGTACTAACCGGGCTCGACGTTGCTTAACTTCGGTGATCGGACGAGAACCGGTGTTTTCAACGTGATATGGCCGTAGACATCAGTACCTGTAAAACGAAGCATTATATAGGTGTTGCTTAAGCAGACGGTGTTCTATTTTTAGTTTTCACATTTAATTATATATCATAGCAACATTTCAATTATATAGTAATAATAATAATAATGGCGATGTTGGTAATGATATAAAACGTGAACATTATTAAAAATAATAGGTAATAGAACAAGTATTCCGTATTTATAAGTACAACCAGCATTACCATATACCCGGCTTGTACGCGTAACACTTTTAATACACTATCGTTCGTGTGCGCTCGCACACGTGTTTACCGTTTAGAATGACGAGCGGCCACGCTGTCAGACGAGACCCCTTCTTATTATGATTTTATTTTTTAGTTTTGTTTTATTATGATCGGGAGTTAGCGCGAACGCAATCTCCCACACAAATAAATTGCGCACCCGAGTTACCCACATTTGGGGTAATCGCAGGCGCCAGCCCAACCGAAGTGCAATGGAAGAGCCTCTTCCTGGGGGAACCGCCATCTTGATCACGGTATCCCCTGTGCCAGGTAAGTATGCTGGGCAGCGGCGGCTATTTCACTTATATACCAACATGAATACAGTTTCCGAGTACAGGCCTGGTCAAACAAGGGTACCGCGGTCTAGTCGCGCGCGCTGTATTCGCTTGCGCACATTGTTTCCGTGTTTGGGCAGAAACCCCGTTCTCATTTCGCATTTTCGTTAAAACGCATATTTTGTGTATGCAAGGTTAGAGTGGTGCTTCCGGTTTGTACGTAACCGCTGCATTCAATATGTGTGTATAAGTAGCCATGACTCATGTAAGTATGTCGTAACAACAAAGCGCAAAATTCACATCATTTTAAAAAAATGTGTCAATACAAACACTTGCTTCGTAACGTAACGTATCCACGCAAAAACTAATGTCTTCCTGACGTTGCCAAGTCTGCGACGTCAGTTGAAATTTAACATCGCGTCACAACGTCATGACGGCAGCGCTTCTACGTCATTGCGCTCAAGAGACGTTCACTCTTAGACGCAACGTCATAAATACGAATAACAACGTTGTTCAGCGATAGTGGTCCTATATGTAACGCATTTTCACAAAAGTTTGCATTTTTGTGTGAAATAATTGCAGTGTGTACACGTAACTGCACGAAAACGTGCATTAAAACGTATTTTAATACATATAATATTTAAACAAAAAGTAAAAGTCTACAGCACCCGGTATTCCCAGGCGGTCACCCATCCAAGTACTAACCGGGCTCGACGTTGCTTAACTTCGGTGATCGGACGAGAACCGGTGTTTTCAACGTGATATGGCCGTAGACATCAGTACCTGTAAAACGAAGCATTATATAGGTGTTGCTTAAGCAGACGGTGTTCTATTTTTAGTTTTCACATTTAATTATATATCATAGCAACATTTCAATTATATAGTAATAATAATAATAATGGCGATGTTGGTAATGATATAAAACGTGAACATTATTAAAAATAATAGGTAATAGAACAAGTATTCCGTATTTATAAGTACAACCAGCATTACCATATACCCGGCTTGTACGCGTAACACTTTTAATACACTATCGTTCGTGTGCGCTCGCACACGTGTTTACCGTTTAGAATGACGAGCGGCCACGCTGTCAGACGAGACCCCTTCTTATTATGATTTTATTTTTTAGTTTTGTTTTATTATGATCGGGAGTTAGCGCGAACGCAATCTCCCACACAAATAAATTGCGCACCCGAGTTACCCACATTTGGGGTAATCGCAGGCGCCAGCCCAACCGAAGTGCAATGGAAGAGCCTCTTCCTGGGGGAACCGCCATCTTGATCACGGTATCCCCTGTGCCAGGTAAGTATGCTGGGCAGCGGCGGCTATTTCACTTATATACCAACATGAATACAGTTTCCGAGTACAGGCCTGGTCAAACAAGGGTACCGCGGTCTAGTCGCGCGCGCTGTATTCGCTTGCGCACATTGTTTCCGTGTTTGGGCAGAAACCCCGTTCTCATTTCGCATTTTCGTTAAAACGCATATTTTGTGTATGCAAGGTTAGAGTGGTGCTTCCGGTTTGTACGTAACCGCTGCATTCAATATGTGTGTATAAGTAGCCATGACTCATGTAAGTATGTCGTAACAACAAAGCGCAAAATTCACATCATTTTAAAAAAATGTGTCAATACAAACACTTGCTTCGTAACGTAACGTATCCACGCAAAAACTAATGTCTTCCTGACGTTGCCAAGTCTGCGACGTCAGTTGAAATTTAACATCGCGTCACAACGTCATGACGGCAGCGCTTCTACGTCATTGCGCTCAAGAGACGTTCACTCTTAGACGCAACGTCATAAATACGAATAACAACGTTGTTCAGCGATAGTGGTCCTATATGTAACGCATTTTCACAAAAGTTTGCATTTTTGTGTGAAATAATTGCAGTGTGTACACGTAACTGCACGAAAACGTGCATTAAAACGTATTTTAATACATATAATATTTAAACAAAAAGTAAAAGTCTACAGCACCCGGTATTCCCAGGCGGTCACCCATCCAAGTACTAACCGGGCTTCGACGTTGCTTAACTTCGGTGATCGGACGAGAACCGGTGTTTTCAACGTGATATGGCCGTAGACATCAGTACCTGTAAAACGAAGCATTATATAGGTGTTGCTTAAGCAGACGGTGTTCTATTTTTAGTTTTCACATTTAATTATATATCATAGCAACATTTCAATTATATAGTAATAATAATAATAATGGCGATGTTGGTAATGATATAAAACGTGAACATTATTAAAAATAATAGGTAATAGAACAAGTATTCCGTATTTATAAGTACAACCAGCATTACCATATACCCGGCTTGTACGCGTAACACTTTTAATACACTATCGTTCGTGTGCGCTCGCACACGTGTTTACCGTTTAGAATGACGAGCGGCCACGCTGTCAGACGAGACCCCTTCTTATTATGATTTTATTTTTTAGTTTTGTTTTATTATGATCGGGAGTTAGCGCGAACGCAATCTCCCACACAAATAAATTGCGCACCCGAGTTACCCACATTTGGGGTAATCGCAGGCGCCAGCCCAACCGAAGTGCAATGGAAGAGCCTCTTCCTGGGGGAACCGCCATCTTGATCACGGTATCCCCTGTGCCAGGTAAGTATGCTGGGCAGCGGCGGCTATTTCACTTATATACCAACATGAATACAGTTTCCGAGTACAGGCCTGGTCAAACAAGGGTACCGCGGTCTAGTCGCGCGCGCTGTATTCGCTTGCGCACATTGTTTCCGTGTTTGGGCAGAAACCCCGTTCTCATTTCGCATTTTCGTTAAAACGCATATTTTGTGTATGCAAGGTTAGAGTGGTGCTTCCGGTTTGTACGTAACCGCTGCATTCAATATGTGTGTATAAGTAGCCATGACTCATGTAAGTATGTCGTAACAACAAAGCGCAAAATTCACATCATTTTAAAAAAATGTGTCAATACAAACACTTGCTTCGTAACGTAACGTATCCACGCAAAAACTAATGTCTTCCTGACGTTGCCAAGTCTGCGACGTCAGTTGAAATTTAACATCGCGTCACAACGTCATGACGGCAGCGCTTCTACGTCATTGCGCTCAAGAGACGTTCACTCTTAGACGCAACGTCATAAATACGAATAACAACGTTGTTCAGCGATAGTGGTCCTATATGTAACGCATTTTCACAAAAGTTTGCATTTTTGTGTGAAATAATTGCAGTGTGTACACGTAACTGCACGAAAACGTGCATTAAAACGTATTTTAATACATATAATATTTAAACAAAAAGTAAAAGTCTACAGCACCCGGTATTCCCAGGCGGTCACCCATCCAAGTACTAACCGGGCTCGACGTTGCTTAACTTCGGTGATCGGACGAGAACCGGTGTTTTCAACGTGATATGGCCGTAGACATCAGTACCTGTAAAACGAAGCATTATATAGGTGTTGCTTAAGCAGACGGTGTTCTATTTTTAGTTTTCACATTTAATTATATATCATAGCAAACATTTCAATTATATAGTAATAATAATAATAATGGCGATGTTGGTAATGATATAAAACGTGAACATTATTAAAAATAATAGGTAATAGAACAAGTATTCCGTATTTATAAGTACAACCAGCATTACCATATACCCGGCTTGTACGCGTAACACTTTTAATACACTATCGTTCGTGTGCGCTCGCACACGTGTTTACCGTTTAGAATGACGAGCGGCCACGCTGTCAGACGAGACCCCTTCTTATTATGATTTTATTTTTTAGTTTGTTTTATTATGATCGGGAGTTAGCGCGAACGCAATCTCCCACACAAATAAATTGCGCACCCGAGTTACCCACATTTGGGGTAATCGCAGGCGCCAGCCCAACCGAAGTGCAATGGAAGAGCCTCTTCCTGGGGGAACCGCCATCTTGATCACGGTATCCCCTGTGCCAGGTAAGTATGCTGGGCAGCGGCGGCTATTTCACTTATATACCAACATGAATACAGTTTCCGAGTACAGGCCTGGTCAAACAAGGGTACCGCGGTCTAGTCGCGCGCGCTGTATTCGCTTGCGCACATTGTTTCCGTGTTTGGGCAGAAACCCCGTTCTCATTTCGCATTTTCGTTAAAACGCATATTTTGTGTATGCAAGGTTAGAGTGGTGCTTCCGGTTTGTACGTAACCGCTGCATTCAATATGTGTGTATAAGTAGCCATGACTCATGTAAGTATGTCGTAACAACAAAGCGCAAAATTCACATCATTTTAAAAAAATGTGTCAATACAAACACTTGCTTCGTAACGTAACGTATCCACGCAAAAACTAATGTCTTCCTGACGTTGCCAAGTCTGCGACGTCAGTTGAAATTTAACATCGCGTCACAACGTCATGACGGCAGCGCTTCTACGTCATTGCGCTCAAGAGACGTTCACTCTTAGACGCAACGTCATAAATACGAATAACAACGTTGTTCAGCGATAGTGGTCCTATATGTAACGCATTTTCACAAAAGTTTGCATTTTTGTGTGAAATAATTGCAGTGTGTACACGTAACTGCACGAAAACGTGCATTAAAACGTATTTTAATACATATAATATTTAAACAAAAAGTAAAAGTCTACAGCACCCGGTATTCCCAGGCGGTCACCCATCCAAGTACTAACCGGGCTTCGACGTTGCTTAACTTCGGTGATCGGACGAGAACCGGTGTTTTCAACGTGATATGGCCGTAGACATCAGTACCTGTAAAACGAAGCATTATATAGGTGTTGCTTAAGCAGACGGTGTTCTATTTTTAGTTTTCACATTTAATTATATATCATAGCAACATTTCAATTATATAGTAATAATAATAATAATGGCGATGTTGGTAATGATATAAAACGTGAACATTATTAAAAATAATAGGTAATAGAACAAGTATTCCGTATTTATAAGTACAACCAGCATTACCATATACCCGGCTTGTACGCGTAACACTTTTAATACACTATCGTTCGTGTGCGCTCGCACACGTGTTTACCGTTTAGAATGACGAGCGGCCACGCTGTCAGACGAGACCCCTTCTTATTATGATTTTATTTTTTAGTTTTGTTTTATTATGATCGGGAGTTAGCGCGAACGCAATCTCCCACACAAATAAATTGCGCACCCGAGTTACCCACATTTGGGGTAATCGCAGGCGCCAGCCCAACCGAAGTGCAATGGAAGAGCCTCTTCCTGGGGGAACCGCCATCTTGATCACGGTATCCCCTGTGCCAGGTAAGTATGCTGGGCAGCGGCGGCTATTTCACTTATATACCAACATGAATACAGTTTCCGAGTACAGGCCTGGTCAAACAAGGGTACCGCGGTCTAGTCGCGCGCGCTGTATTCGCTTGCGCACATTGTTTCCGTGTTTGGGCAGAAACCCCGTTCTCATTTCGCATTTTCGTTAAAACGCATATTTTGTGTATGCAAGGTTAGAGTGGTGCTTCCGGTTTGTACGTAACCGCTGCATTCAATATGTGTGTATAAGTAGCCATGACTCATGTAAGTATGTCGTAACAACAAAGCGCAAAATTCACATCATTTTAAAAAATGTGTCAATACAAACACTTGCTTCGTAACGTAACGTATCCACGCAAAAACTAATGTCTTCCTGACGTTGCCAAGTCTGCGACGTCAGTTGAAATTTAACATCGCGTCACAACGTCATGACGGCAGCGCTTCTACGTCATTGCGCTCAAGAGACGTTCACTCTTAGACGCAACGTCATAAATACGAATAACAACGTTGTTCAGCGATAGTGGTCCTATATGTAACGCATTTTCACAAAAGTTTGCATTTTTGTGTGAAATAATTGCAGTGTGTACACGTAACTGCACGAAAACGTGCATTAAAACGTATTTTAATACATATAATATTTAAACAAAAAGTAAAAGTCTACAGCACCCGGTATTCCCAGGCGGTCACCCATCCAAGTACTAACCGGGCTCGACGTTGCTTAACTTCGGTGATCGGACGAGAACCGGTGTTTTCAACGTGATATGGCCGTAGACATCAGTACCTGTAAAACGAAGCATTATATAGGTGTTGCTTAAGCAGACGGTGTTCTATTTTTAGTTTTCACATTTAATTATATATCATAGCAACATTTCAATTATATAGTAATAATAATAATAATGGCGATGTTGGTAATGATATAAAACGTGAACATTATTAAAAATAATAGGTAATAGAACAAGTATTCCGTATTTATAAGTACAACCAGCATTACCATATACCCGGCTTGTACGCGTAACACTTTTAATACACTATCGTTCGTGTGCGCTCGCACACGTGTTTACCGTTTAGAATGACGAGCGGCCACGCTGTCAGACGAGACCCCTTCTTATTATGATTTTATTTTTTAGTTTTGTTTTATTATGATCGGGAGTTAGCGCGAACGCAATCTCCCACACAAATAAATTGCGCACCCGAGTTACCCACATTTGGGGTAATCGCAGGCGCCAGCCCAACCGAAGTGCAATGGAAGAGCCTCTTCCTGGGGGAACCGCCATCTTGATCACGGTATCCCCTGTGCCAGGTAAGTATGCTGGGCAGCGGCGGCTATTTCACTTATATACCAACATGAATACAGTTTCCGAGTACAGGCCTGGTCAAACAAGGGTACCGCGGTCTTCGCGCGCGCTGTATTCGCTTGCGCACATTGTTTCCGTGTTTGGGCAGAAACCCCGTTCTCATTTCGCATTTTCGTTAAAACGCATATTTTGTGTATGCAAGGTTAGAGTGGTGCTTCCGGTTTGTACGTAACCGCTGCATTCAATATGTGTGTATAAGTAGCCATGACTCATGTAAGTATGTCGTAACAACAAAGCGCAAAATTCACATCATTTTAAAAAAATGTGTCAATACAAACACTTGCTTCGTAACGTAACGTATCCACGCAAAAACTAATGTCTTCCTGACGTTGCCAAGTCTGCGACGTCAGTTGAAATTTAACATCGCGTCACAACGTCATGACGGCAGCGCTTCTACGTCATTGCGCTCAAGAGACGTTCACTCTTAGACGCAACGTCATAAATACGAATAACAACGTTGTTCAGCGATAGTGGTCCTATATGTAACGCATTTTCACAAAAGTTTGCATTTTTGTGTGAAATAATTGCAGTGTGTACACGTAACTGCACGAAAACGTGCATTAAAACGTATTTTAATACATATAATATTTAAACAAAAAGTAAAAGTCTACAGCACCCGGTATTCCCAGGCGGTCACCCATCCAAGTACTAACCGGGTCGACGTTGCTTAACTTCGGTGATCGGACGAGAACCGGTGTTTTCAACGTGATATGGCCGTAGACATCAGTACCTGTAAAACGAAGCATTATATAGGTGTTGCTTAAGCAGACGGTGTTCTATTTTTAGTTTTCACATTTAATTATATATCATAGCAACATTTCAATTATATAGTAATAATAATAATAATGGCGATGTTGGTAATGATATAAAACGTGAACATTATTAAAAATAATAGGTAATAGAACAAGTATTCCGTATTTATAAGTACAACCAGCATTACCATATACCGGCTTGTACGCGTAACACTTTTAATACACTATCGTTCGTGTGCGCTCGCACACGTGTTTACCGTTTAGAATGACGAGCGGCCACGCTGTCAGACGAGACCCCTTCTTATTATGATTTTATTTTTTAGTTTTGTTTTATTATGATCGGGAGTTAGCGCGAACGCAATCTCCCACACAAATAAATTGCGCACCCGAGTTACCCACATTTGGGGTAATCGCAGGCGCCAGCCCAACCGAAGTGCAATGGAAGAGCCTCTTCCTGGGGGAACCGCCATCTTGATCACGGTATCCCCTGTGCCAGGTAAGTATGCTGGGCAGCGGCGGCTATTTCACTTATATACCAACATGAATACAGTTTCCGAGTACAGGCCTGGTCAAACAAGGGTACCGCGGTCTTGTCGCGCGCGCTGTATTCGCTTGCGCACATTGTTTCCGTGTTTGGGCAGAAACCCCGTTCTCATTTCGCATTTTCGTTAAAACGCATATTTTGTGTATGCAAGGTTAGAGTGGTGCTTCCGGTTTGTACGTAACCGCTGCATTCAATATGTGTGTATAAGTAGCCATGACTCATGTAAGTATGTCGTAACAACAAAGCGCAAAATTCACATCATTTTAAAAAATGTGTCAATACAAACACTTGCTTCGTAACGTAACGTATCCACGCAAAAACTAATGTCTTCCTGACGTTGCCAAGTCTGCGACGTCAGTTGAAATTTAACATCGCGTCACAACGTCATGACGGCAGCGCTTCTACGTCATTGCGCTCAAGAGACGTTCACTCTTAGACGCAACGTCATAAATACGAATAACAACGTTGTTCAGCGATAGTGGTCCTATATGTAACGCATTTTCACAAAAGTTTGCATTTTTGTGTGAAATAATTGCAGTGTGTACACGTAACTGCACGAAAACGTGCATTAAAACGTATTTTAATACATATAATATTTAAACAAAAAGTAAAAGTCTACAGCACCCGGTATTCCCAGGCGGTCACCCATCCAAGTACTAACCGGGTCGACGTTGCTTAACTTCGGTGATCGGACGAGAACCGGTGTTTTCAACGTGATATGGCCGTAGACATCAGTACCTGTAAAACGAAGCATTATATAGGTGTTGCTTAAGCAGACGGTGTTCTATTTTTAGTTTTCACATTTAATTATATATCATAGCAACATTTCAATTATATAGTAATAATAATAATAATGGCGATGTTGGTAATGATATAAAACGTGAACATTATTAAAAATAATAGGTAATAGAACAAGTATTCCGTATTTATAAGTACAACCAGCATAACCATATACCAGGCTTGTACGCGTAACACTTTTAATACACTATCGTTCGTGTGCGCTCGCACACGTGTTTACCGTTTAGAATGACGAGCGGCCACGCTGTCAGACGAGACCCCTTCTTATTATGTTTTATTTTTTAGTTTTGTTTTATTATGATCGGGAGTTAGCGCGAACGCAATCTCCCACACAAATAAATTGCGCACCCGAGTTACCCACATTTGGGGTAATCGCAGGCGCCAGCCCAACCGAAGTGCAATGGAAGAGCCTCTTCCTGGGGGAACCGCCATTTTTTCTTTTTCATAAAACTTTATTCACATAAAATAACATGTGGGTGGGGTGTAAAGCGCCCCGCCCAACTTGCCTCGAGAAAGCACCTTAACATTGATATAAATAACAAAAGTAACATAATGCAATAGTTTTGAAGTTTGGAAAAGTCACTGTTATATTCACTTAATCGATCACTTTTATATCGTTTCACTATTAGTCACTTGAAAGTCACTTTCACTTGTTGAACTATTTTTAAAAGTCAATATCTATATATTTAAACTGTTTTAGATAAACTCAGCGTCGAGGGGAGAAGCAAATAACACATAATACAGACAATTATATACATTATAAACTGGTGGTGCTGAGGCAAGTATGTTAGTAGTATACCAAGGTGAAAAAATTCAAACATTTGAAAAACAGGATAATTTTGAATTGTCATTTAAAAAGATATCTGGCAGAAGATGGTGATGACGACCCGAGCAGTTCCGCACCGAGGCTCATAGTGCGGACCTCCCCAAGTCCCCTCCCTCACCCCCGACCAATGAAATGAAATGTAAAAAAGAAGACTTTACGAAAAAGCAATAATTTTAGAAAAATGCCTTGGTATAAAGAAAAGGTTAGAGATACCCTGACGAAACCTTAAATGAGTGAAATGAGATAATGGTCCCAAAACTGGGTTACATATATACATATGAAGGGTGAGTGAAATGAGGAAAGTATGCATGAAATGATATGAATCCCTGACTGGGTTACATATATACACATGAATGAGATGCATGAAATGAGAGAGCGAGACAGAGTATCTATGAAAAAAGACATATAATACAAACAATACATAAAATGCAAATAATATGGCTATCTTCTGCCCCCAGGGAAATGACCGTCAGTCCAAGCTATGCCCTTCCTGCGCAGCCATCAACCTGAAAGCAGAAGAAAAACACAAACAGCAAAGACACTGAAAGCATTGCATACACAAGATATTATTTAATATGAAACTTTGGATTTAAAATGGTAAAGTACTTGATTTGACTGTGTTCTATTAGACAGAATTCAGACCAATACAATTTAAATTTATCAATATGTAGCCTTTTATAATCAATTAAAATTCTATATTTTATTCTATTAAAAAACCTATAAACGAGATCACTTGAGGCTAAAGTTTTCTTCTCTTTTTTAACATCATTCCTACTACACCAAATAATATGTCTAGACTCTGACAAAATAATAAGAAGGACATATTTAACATTGTGATTACATTCAATGTCAAAGAAATGAAACCATTTTTTACTAAATGAATAATTGCCATTTGTAAGTAGATTGAATAAATATAAACATGCTTTGTTCAAAGGTAGAACAAAGCTACATTCTATAAATAAATGGTCAATAGTCTCAACTCTATCACAAAAAGTGCATTTATTTGGTAAAGAACGATCAAATCTTGATAAGTAATAGTTAACGTATGTGACGTCATGAACAAGTTTAAAACAAGTATTTCTACATATCGGGTCTACTGCTCTTGAAAAAATATTGCTGAAAGCGTTTTTAAAATTAATATATGGATTATCTTTTACACACTTTGGTTCAATATTCCTTGTAACAAAATTTCAGTGAATGAAATAGAAAAGGGGCAAATTCCCCACATCTTGAATTTTGAATGTGGAACTCGAGCATTGGTGACAATGCGGGGACGTGCTCCTCTGTGTCTGCGCTGCCAGCGCATTGGCCACGTGAGGAGCACCTGCCCCGGCATTGTCACTAATGCTGGGGCAGTTGTTTCAGGTGAGGCAACGCCTGATCCTGAGGCTGTTGTGAACGAGGTCGGGGCCGAGGTCGTGGAAGAGAAGGTGCAGGATGTGCAGACAGGAGGGGTGGAGCAGACCAGGGAGGTGGAAGTCACGGAGGAAACTGGGATAGCTGCAGAGGTAGAAGAAACAGAAGGGGATAATGAGGGTGAGATGGAGTTTTCGTCTGAGGCCAGAGGGGAGAAGCGTTCCGCTTCCGAGGAGACGGACCCTGGTTGGGATGTCGTCGACCGTCGGAGGCGGAAGGCCAGGGGCGCGTCTGGCCGGGTCTGGGGACTCCAGAGGTCTCAGTGCGATCCTCGTTGAGGATCCTCTGACACCCGAGGAGTCCACGGCCCAGGACACGGTCATGGACGAGCTTCTGTCTATGCAGAGTCCTTTTCATAATTAATCCTTTTTCCTCTTTTTCCTTTACGATTATGTCTAACGATTTAAAACCTTGTTTTTGCGGAGATTTACCTGAAATGTATTATGGACAGTGCCTTTGCCTCACGATTTCTATTTACGGCTTTGCCGGGTCTAAAATTCACTGTGTACATGTATATATTTTGCTTCTCTTTAGTTGAGCAAGGTTTATCGTTGACACACCATGGTCATATATATAGGCGTTCTTTTTCCAATATATGTCATTTAATACTGTCTGTTTATTTCTGTCTACACGGACAATGTACAGAGTTTACGATGTATCGTCTGCCGTCCATACTACTAGTATTGGATTTTCGTCTGCTAATAGTTTACACCTTTACTTCTTTCGTATTAAACTACTTTATCTCAGAATATTGTAAATTTAGCGTTATTGCCTACATATATCTGTACGTTACAAGGTTTAAATTGAGTGTTCGTCTGCTAGTTATAAACTTAAATCAGAAACAAACTATTTCGTCTGCTTTTGGTTTGATTAGTTTAAACTTAATCTCAAGATTGACAGGTACAATACGGTTTAAAATGATTTATGTACACAGTGTTTATTTAAAATGGCTTTAAATATATTTAGTTTAAATATTAATGGACTTCGGTCTAAACCCAAGCAATCCTTTATAAAGGATTTTATTTCTGCTAATAATGTAGATATACTTTGCTTGCAAGAAACGCATATTAATAATTTCTTTTTCGTTAAAGATATTGAAATACACATTTCAAATAAATACAGATATATATGGAGTTATGGTTTCGGACAGTCAGCTGGAACATGTGTCATAATTATAAATGATAAAATTAATATTGAAAGTTTTCAAACGGATTTTGATGGTCGGTTTTTATATTTAGATTTAGATATTTGTGACTTTAAAGTTAGATTATGTAATATATATGCACCAAATGTTCCTGGGGAACGTAATGAGTACTTTACAAATATTAAACAGTTTTTTGTTACATCAAGGAATTTAATTATTTTAGGAGACTTTAATTTTATTTTTGATACTAGGCTAGATAAAATTGGAGGTAATGTTGATAAAGGTAGTCTTGGTTCAAAAATATTTTCTTCAGTTATTAAAAATTATGGTTTATTTGATGTTTACAGGAATAAACATCCGAATACGGTTAAGATATCTTGGTGTAAAAATGGTATTGGGTGTAGGTTAGATAGAATTTATTTTTCTTTAAAATTCAAAGGCGAAATTATAGATACTGGTTATATGCCATGTCCTCTTTCGGATCATGATTTTGTCTACTTTAAACTTCCTTTAAATAATGATATAAGTATAGGAAAGTCGTATTGGAAATTAAATAATTCCATATTATCAGATGAAGATTTTCAATTAGGTTTTAAGTTCTATTGGAAAATTATTAGTAGAACTGATGAAATTACCCTTGAGTGGTGGGACAAGATGAAGTTATTGATTAAGGAATTTTGCATTGATTATAGTAAATGTAAGAATATTGAATATCACAAAGAGTTAAGAAATTTAATTAAAGAGTATCAAAGTTCAGCGTCTATTAATGAGAGAATATTTATCAAATCTAAAATAAGTGAATTATATAAAGTCAAACATACTGGTGCTCTGATTCGTAGTAAAGTCAATATGATTAATCATAATGAGAATATTTCAAGCTTTTATCATGATGTGGAATTTTCTAAAAATAAAGACAAAATTATATACAAGATAGTCGATAATAACAGAGAGAAAAATACATCTCTTGGAATATTAGATTCTTTTAGGAATTTTTATAAAACTTTGTATGCAGCTGAATATATTGATAGTTCATTAAATGACATTTTTCTACAAGATTTACCCAGAGTTTCTAATGATGACAATGATGATTTAATTCAAAATATTACTGTTACTGATATTGAAACTGCCTTAAAACAAATGAATCACGATAAAACCCCTGGTAGTGATGGGTTAACGTCCTTGTTTTATTTGACATTTTTTAATATTTTTGGTCCAATTTTAGAGAAATTATTCAATATATGCTATGACCTTGGAACTATGTCTAATTCTCAGAAATTATCTTACATTACTTTATTATGTAAAGATAAAAATAATCCGTCTGTTATGAAAAAATTATAGACCTATTTCTTTATTAAACGTAGATAGAAAGTTGTTATCTAAAATAATTACTAACAGACTGACCAATGTTTTACCAAGTATTATTGGTATAAGTCAAACATGTTCTATTAAAGGTAGATCTATATTTGATAATATACATTTAATTAGGAATCTATTAGACTATATTGAACAGAAAGATATTACTGCTTGCTTTATAAACTTAGACCAGGAAAAGGCTTTTGACAAAGTGTCGTGGCCATATATGTTCTCTGTTTTACAGAGTTTTGGTTTTGATGATAAATTTATTAAATGGATTAAAGTTTTATATAATGATGTGTCCACATCAGTTATTGTTAATGGACATATTTCAAATCCGTTTCAATTAGAGCGTTCTGTTCGCCAGGGTTGTTCTTTATCTCCGTTATTGTATGTTTTATGTTTAGAACCATTAGCCAAAAAAGTACAAGATGATAAAAATATAAATGGTGTCATAGCTCCGGGTGGTAAATTTCACGTTAAAATGTCTTTATATGCAGACGACAATACTACAGTTCTAACTGACAATCAATCCATTAATTTGTTTTTTAAACATGTTCATAATTTTCAAAGATTGTCTGGTTCAAAAATCAATTTTAATAAGTCATCGGGTATGTTTTTAGGAAAGTGGAAAACTCGAGACGATCATCCTTTTGGTATTTCGTGGGTTGAAAACTGTAAATTATTAGGTTATAAATTTGGTTATGATTTAACTAATGATGATATATGGGGTAAACTATTCAATAATTTTAGAAATACTTTGAATTTATGGTCGTCACGAGCAATGTCGTTTAAAGGTAAAAGTCATATTTTAAATAGCTATGTTGTTTCTAAAATATTGTTTTATATATTTGCCCAGGACATGCATCATTATTACTTGAATAATTTCCAAAAATCATGTTTTAGATACATATGGAGTAGTACTTTTGAACCAGTTTGTAGGAAGTCGTTATACTTACCTTTCAGTCAAGGGGGTTTAAATATACCTTGTATTTCTTTGAAAATTAAAGCTTTCTTTTTGTCGCATATATGTAGATATTTAAATAATGATGATATTCCTTGGAAGTATTTTACAACATATTGGATTGGGATACAAATGCGTACATATAACCCCTTATTTGCTTCTAATTTAATTCCGCATAGTGATTTTGTTCCTCCCTTTTATATTAAATGTCTGAAATATTTAAAAGAATTTGAAGAAATTTCTTCCTTTGTGCCTAACCTATTAAATGCAAAGCAATTATATGCGACTTTTGTTACAAGGAATATTGAACCAAAGTGTGTAAAAGATAATCCATATATTAATTTTAAAAACGCTTTCAGCAATATTTTTTCAAGAGCAGTAGACCCGATATGTAGAAATACTTGTTTTAAACTTGTTCATGACGTCACATACGTTAACTATTACTTATCAAGATTTGATCGTTCTTTACCAAATAAATGCACTTTTTGTGATAGAGTTGAGACTATTGACCATTTATTTATAGAATGTAGCTTTGTTCTACCTTTGAACAAAGCATGTTTATATTTATTCAATCTACTTACAAATGGCAATTATTCATTTAGTAAAAAATGGTTTCATTTCTTTGACATTGAATGTAATCACAATGTTAAATATGTCCTTCTTATTATTTTGTCAGAGTCTAGACATATTATTTGGTGTAGTAGGAATGATGTTAAAAAAGAGAAGAAAACTTTAGCCTCAAGTGATCTCGTTTATAGGTTTTTTAATAGAATAAAATATAGAATTTTAATTGATTATAAAAGGCTACATATTGATAAATTTAAATTGTATTGGTCTGAATTCTGTCTAATAGAACACAGTCAAATCAAGTACTTTACCATTTTAAATCCAAAGTTTCATATTAAATAATATCTTGTGTATGCAATGCTTTCAGTGTCTTTGCTGTTTGTGTTTTTCTTCTGCTTTCAGGTTGATGGCTGCGCAGGAAGGGCATAGCTTGGACTGACGGTCATTTCCCTGGGGGCAGAAGATAGCCATATTATTTGCATTTTATGTATTGTTTGTATTATATGTCTTTTTTCATAGATACTCTGTCTCGCTCTCTCATTTCATGCATCTCATTCATGTGTATATATGTAACCCAGTCAGGGATTCATATCATTTCATGCATACTTTCCTCATTTCACTCACCCTTCATATGTATATATGTAACCCAGTTTTGGGACCATTATCTCATTTCACTCATTTAAGGTTTCGTCAGGGTATCTCTAACCTTTTCTTTATACCAAGGCATTTTTCTAAAATTATTGCTTTTTCGTAAAGTCTTCTTTTTACATTTCATTTCATTGGTCGGGGGTGAGGGAGGGGACTTGGGGAGGTCCGCACTATGAGCCTCGGTGCGGAACTGCTCGGGTCGTCATCACCATCTTCTGCCAGATATCTTTTTAAATGACAATTCAAAATTATCCTGTTTTTCAAATGTTTGAATTTTTCACCTTGGTATACTACTAACATACTTGCCTCAGCACCACCAGTTTATAATGTATATAATTGTCTGTATTATGTGTTATTTGCTTCTCCCCTCGACGCTGAGTTTATCTAAAACAGTTTAAATATATAGATATTGACTTTTAAAAATAGTTCAACAAGTGAAAGTGACTTTCAAGTGACTAATAGTGAAACGATATAAAAGTGATCGATTAAGTGAATATAACAGTGACTTTTCCAAACTTCAAAACTATTGCATTATGTTACTTTTGTTATTTATATCAATGTTAAGGTGCTTTCTCGAGGCAAGTTGGGCGGGGCGCTTTACACCCCACCCACATGTTATTTTATGTGAATAAAGTTTTATGAAAAGAAAAAAAAAATGGCGGTTCCCCCAGGAAGAGGCTCTTCCATTGCACTTCGGTTGGGCTGGCGCCTGCGATTACCCCAAATGTGGGTAACTCGGGTGCGCAATTTATTTGTGTGGGAGATTGCGTTCGCGCTAACTCCCGATCATAATAAAACAAAACTAAAAAATAAAATCATAATAAGAAGGGGTCTCGTCTGACAGCGTGGCCGCTCGTCATTCTAAACGGTAAACACGTGTGCGAGCGCACACGAACGATAGTGTATTAAAAGTGTTACGCGTACAAGCCGGGTATATGGTATGCTGGTTGTACTTATAAATACGGAATACTTGTTCTATTACCTATTATTTTTAATAATGTTCACGTTTTATATCATTACCAACATCGCCATTATTATTATTATTACTACATATAATTGAAATGTTGCTATGATATATAATTAAATGTGAAAACTAAAAATAGAACACCGTCTGCTTAAGCAACACCTATATAATGCTTCGTTTTACAGGTACTGATGTCTACGGCCATATCACGTTGAAAACACCGGTTCTCGTCCGATCACCGAAGTTAAGCAACGTCGAGCCCGGTTAGTACTTGGATGGGTGACCGCCTGGGAATACCGGGTGCTGTAGACTTTTACTTTTTGTTTAAATATTATATGTATTAAAATACGTTTTAATGCACGTTTTCGTGCAGTTACGTGTACACACTGCAATTATTTCACACAAAAATGCAAACTTTTGTGAAAATGCGTTACATATAGGACCACTATCGCTGAACAACGTTGTTATTCGTATTTATGACGTTGCGTCTAAGAGTGAACGTCTCTTGAGCGCAATGACGTAGAAGCGCTGCCGTCATGACGTTGTGACGCGATGTTAAATTTCAACTGACGTCGCAGACTTGGCAACGTCAGGAAGACATTAGTTTTTGCGTGGATACGTTACGTTACGAAGCAAGTGTTTGTATTGACACATTTTTTTAAAATGATGTGAATTTTGCGCTTTGTTGTTACGACATACTTACATGAGTCATGGCTACTTATACACACATATTGAATGCAGCGGTTACGTACAAACCGGAAGCACCACTCTAACCTTGCATACACAAAATATGCGTTTTAACGAAAATGCGAAATGAGAACGGGGTTTCTGCCCAAACACGGAAACAATGTGCGCAAGCGAATACAGCGCGCGCGACTAGACCGCGGTACCCTTGTTTGACCAGGCCTGTACTCGGAAACTGTATTCATGTTGGTATATAAGTGAAATAGCCGCCGCTGCCCAGCATACTTACCTGGCACAGGGGATACCGTGATCAAGATGGCGGTTCCCCCAGGAAGAGGCTCTTCCATTGCACTTCGGTTGGGCTGGCGCCTGCGATTACCCCAAATGTGGGTAACTCGGGTGCGCAATTTATTTGTGTGGGAGATTGCGTTCGCGCTAACTCCCGATCATAATAAAACAAAACTAAAAAATAAAATCATAATAAGAAGGGGTCTCGTCTGACAGCGTGGCCGCTCGTCATTCTAAACGGTAAACACGTGTGCGAGCGCACACGAACGATAGTGTATTAAAAGTGTTACGCGTACAAGCCGGGTATATGGTAATGCTGGTTGTACTTATAAATACGGAATACTTGTTCTATTACCTATTATTTTTAATAATGTTCACGTTTTATATCATTACCAACATCGCCATTATTATTATTACTACTATATAATTGAAATGTTGCTATGATATATAATTAAATGTGAAAACTAAAAATAGAACACCGTCTGCTTAAGCAACACCTATATAATGCTTCGTTTTACAGGTACTGATGTCTACGGCCATATCACGTTGAAAACACCGGTTCTCGTCCGATCACCGAAGTTAAGCAACGTCGAGCCCGGTTAGTACTTGGATGGGTGACCGCCTGGGAATACCGGGTGCTGTAGACTTTTACTTTTTGTTTAAATATTATATGTATTAAAATACGTTTTAATGCACGTTTTCGTGCAGTTACGTGTACACACTGCAATTATTTCACACAAAAATGCAAACTTTTGTGAAAATGCGTTACATATAGGACCACTATCGCTGAACAACGTTGTTATTCGTATTTATGACGTTGCGTCTAAGAGTGAACGTCTCTTGAGCGCAATGACGTAGAAGCGCTGCCGTCATGACGTTGTGACGCGATGTTAAATTTCAACTGACGTCGCAGACTTGGCAACGTCAGGAAGACATTAGTTTTTGCGTGGATACGTTACGTTACGAAGCAAGTGTTTGTATTGACACATTTTTTAAAATGATGTGAATTTTGCGCTTTGTTGTTACGACATACTTACATGAGTCATGGCTACTTATACACACATATTGAATGCAGCGGTTACGTACAAACCGGAAGCACCACTCTAACCTTGCATACACAAAATATGCGTTTTAACGAAAATGCGAAATGAGAACGGGGTTTCTGCCCAAACACGGAAACAATGTGCGCAAGCGAATACAGCGCGCGCGACTAGACCGCGGTACCCTTGTTTGACCAGGCCTGTACTCGGAAACTGTATTCATGTTGGTATATAAGTGAAATAGCCGCCGCTGCCCAGCATACTTACCTGGCACAGGGGATACCGTGATCAAGATGGCGGTTCCCCCAGGAAGAGGCTCTTCCATTGCACTTCGGTTGGGCTGGCGCCTGCGATTACCCCAAATGTGGGTAACTCGGGTGCGCAATTTATTTGTGTGGGAGATTGCGTTCGCGCTAACTCCCGATCATAATAAAACAAAACTAAAAAATAAAAATCATAATAAGAAGGGGTCTCGTCTGACAGCGTGGCCGCTCGTCATTCTAAACGGTAAACACGTGTGCGAGCGCACACGAACGATAGTGTATTAAAAGTGTTACGCGTACAAGCCGGGTATATGGTAATGCTGGTTGTACTTATAAATACGGAATACTTGTTCTATTACCTATTATTTTTAATAATGTTCACGTTTTATATCATTACCAACATCGCCATTATTATTATTATTACTACTATATAATTGAAATGTTGCTATGATATATAATTAAATGTGAAAACTAAAAATAGAACACCGTCTGCTTAAGCAACACCTATATAATGCTTCGTTTTACAGGTACTGATGTCTACGGCCATATCACGTTGAAAACACCGGTTCTCGTCCGATCACCGAAGTTAAGCAACGTCGAGCCCGGTTAGTACTTGGATGGGTGACCGCCTGGGAATACCGGGTGCTGTAGACTTTTACTTTTTGTTTAAATATTATATGTATTAAAATACGTTTTAATGCACGTTTTCGTGCAGTTACGTGTACACACTGCAATTATTTCACACAAAAATGCAAACTTTTGTGAAAATGCGTTACATATAGGACCACTATCGCTGAACAACGTTGTTATTCGTATTTATGACGTTGCGTCTAAGAGTGAACGTCTCTTGAGCGCAATGACGTAGAAGCGCTGCCGTCATGACGTTGTGACGCGATGTTAAATTTCAACTGACGTCGCAGACTTGGCAACGTCAGGAAGACATTAGTTTTTGCGTGGATACGTTACGTTACGAAGCAAGTGTTTGTATTCACATCATTTTAAAAAAATGTGAATTTTGCGCTTTGTTGTTACGACATACTTACATGAGTCATGGCTACTTATACACACATATTGAATGCAGCGGTTACGTACAAACCGGAAGCACCACTCTAACCTTGCATACACAAAATATGCGTTTTAACGAAAATGCGAAATGAGAACGGGGTTTCTGCCCAAACACGGAAACAATGTGCGCAAGCGAATACAGCGCGCGCGACTAGACCGCGGTACCCTTGTTTGACCAGGCCTGTACTCGGAAACTGTATTCATGTTGGTATATAAGTGAAATAGCCGCCGCTGCCCAGCATACTTACCTGGCACAGGGGATACCGTGATCAAGATGGCGGTTCCCCCAGGAAGAGGCTCTTCCATTGCACTTCGGTTGGGCTGGCGCCTGCGATTACCCCAAATGTGGGTAACTCGGGTGCGCAATTTATTTGTGTGGGAGATTGCGTTCGCGCTAACTCCCGATCATAATAAAACAAAACTAAAAAATAAAATCATAATAAGAAGGGGTCTCGTCTGACAGCGTGGCCGCTCGTCATTCTAAACGGTAAACACGTGTGCGAGCGCACACGAACGATAGTGTATTAAAAGTGTTACGCGTACAAGCCGGGTATATGGTAATGCTGGTTGTACTTATAAATACGGAATACTTGTTCTATTACCTATTATTTTTAATAATGTTCACGTTTTATATCATTACCAACATCGCCATATTATTATTATTATTACTATATAATTGAAATGTTGCTATGATATATAATTAAATGTGAAAACTAAAAATAGAACACCGTCTGCTTAAGCAACACCTATATAATGCTTCGTTTTACAGGTACTGATGTCTACGGCCATATCACGTTGAAAACACCGGTTCTCGTCCGATCACCGAAGTTAAGCAACGTCGAGCCCGGTTAGTACTTGGATGGGTGACCGCCTGGGAATACCGGGTGCTGTAGACTTTTACTTTTTGTTTAAATATTATATGTATTAAAATACGTTTTAATGCACGTTTTCGTGCAGTTACGTGTACACACTGCAATTATTTCACACAAAAATGCAAACTTTTGTGAAAATGCGTTACATATAGGACCACTATCGCTGAACAACGTTGTTATTCGTATTTATGACGTTGCGTCTAAGAGTGAACGTCTCTTGAGCGCAATGACGTAGAAGCGCTGCCGTCATGACGTTGTGACGCGATGTTAAATTTCAACTGACGTCGCAGACTTGGCAACGTCAGGAAGACATTAGTTTTTGCGTGGATACGTTACGTTACGAAGCAAGTGTTTGTATTGACACATTTTTTTAAAATGATGTGAATTTTGCGCTTTGTTGTTACGACATACTTACATGAGTCATGGCTACTTATACACACATATTGAATGCAGCGGTTACGTACAAACCGGAAGCACCACTCTAACCTTGCATACACAAAATATGCGTTTTAACGAAAATGCGAAATGAGAACGGGGTTTCTGCCCAAACACGGAAACAATGTGCGCAAGCGAATACAGCGCGCGCGACTAGACCGCGGTACCCTTGTTTGACCAGGCCTGTACTCGGAAACTGTATTCATGTTGGTATATAAGTGAAATAGCCGCCGCTGCCCAGCATACTTACCTGGCACAGGGGATACCGTGATCAAGATGGCGGTTCCCCCAGGAAGAGGCTCTTCCATTGCACTTCGGTTGGGCTGGCGCCTGCGATTACCCCAAATGTGGGTAACTCGGGTGCGCAATTTATTTGTGTGGGAGATTGCGTTCGCGCTAACTCCCGATCATAATAAAACAAAACTAAAAATAAAAATCATAATAAGAAGGGGTCTCGTCTGACAGCGTGGCCGCTCGTCATTCTAAACGGTAAACACGTGTGCGAGCGCACACGAACGATAGTGTATTAAAAGTGTTACGCGTACAAGCCGGGTATATGGTATGCTGGTTGTACTTATAAATACGGAATACTTGTTCTATTACCTATATTTTTAATAATGTTCACGTTTTATATCATTACCAACATCGCCATTATTATTATTATTACTATATAATTGAAATGTTGCTATGATATATAATTAAATGTGAAAACTAAAAATAGAACACCGTCTGCTTAAGCAACACCTATATAATGCTTCGTTTTACAGGTACTGATGTCTACGGCCATATCACGTTGAAAACACCGGTTCTCGTCCGATCACCGAAGTTAAGCAACGTCGAGCCCGGTTAGTACTTGGATGGGTGACCGCCTGGGAATACCGGGTGCTGTAGACTTTTACTTTTTGTTTAAATATTATATGTATTAAAATACGTTTTAATGCACGTTTTCGTGCAGTTACGTGTACACACTGCAATTATTTCACACAAAAATGCAAACTTTTGTGAAAATGCGTTACATATAGGACCACTATCGCTGAACAACGTTGTTATTCGTATTTATGACGTTGCGTCTAAGAGTGAACGTCTCTTGAGCGCAATGACGTAGAAGCGCTGCCGTCATGACGTTGTGACGCGATGTTAAATTTCAACTGACGTCGCAGACTTGGCAACGTCAGGAAGACATTAGTTTTTGCGTGGATACGTTACGTTACGAAGCAAGTGTTTGTATTGACACATTTTTAAAATGATGTGAATTTTGCGCTTTGTTGTTACGACATACTTACATGAGTCATGGCTACTTATACACACATATTGAATGCAGCGGTTACGTACAAACCGGAAGCACCACTCTAACCTTGCATACACAAAATATGCGTTTTAACGAAAATGCGAAATGAGAACGGGGTTTCTGCCCAAACACGGAAACAATGTGCGCAAGCGAATACAGCGCGCGCGACTAGACCGCGGTACCCTTGTTTGACCAGGCCTGTACTCGGAAACTGTATTCATGTTGGTATATAAGTGAAATAGCCGCCGCTGCCCAGCATACTTACCTGGCACAGGGGATACCGTGATCTGCATGCAGTAATTTCGTTTTCCTCGTGGAGCTTTACTTAAAGTGTATTTCAGTGGAGTGTTAAATAAACATGACTAGTATTGCTGCATACTTTCCCGCATTAGTGGGAAAGGCAGTTAGTGCGGACATAGAAAATAGATCCGTGAAAATTTCATGTATGAACAATAGAAATGTTTCTATGGCTGACTTAGTCATGATGATGGGAAAGTATAATGTAGACGCAGGAGAAGTGGACACCATTTCCAGGGGACCTCCGGGATCACGATTTTTCGAAGTGTCTTTACGCAGCCGAGATGTGGTGGAGCGATTTATAGGAAATACTGATTTTTCATATAGAGGGAAAAATTTCAGTGTGGTTGATTATCATAATCAAATCGTTGAGTGTCGTGTGCACTGGTTGCCAGTGCACACATGTGCAAATGTACTTCATAGCATTTTTGAACGTTATGGAAAGGTCCTGGGTATTTCTGATGACGCGATCAAGTTCGGGGAAAATTCCGTTAAAACAGGAATAAGGATTGTCAAAATTTCAGTGAATGAAATAGAAAAGGGGCAAATTCCCCACATCTTGAATTTTGAATGTGGAACTCGAGCATTGGTGACAATGCGGGGACGTGCTCCTCTGTGTCTGCGCTGCCAGCGCATTGGCCACGTGAGGAGCACCTGCCCCGGCATTGTCACTAATGCTGGGGCAGTTGTTTCAGGTGAGGCAACGCCTGATCCTGAGGCTGTTGTGAACGAGGTCGGGGCCGAGGTCGTGGAAGAGAAGGTGCAGGATGTGCAGACAGGAGGGGTGGAGCAGACCAGGGAGGTGGAAGTCACGGAGGAAACTGGGATAGCTGCAGAGGTAGAAGAAACAGAAGGGGATAATGAGGGTGAGATGGAGTTTTCGTCTGAGGCCAGAGGGGAGAAGCGTTCCGCTTCCGAGGAGACGGACCCTGGTTGGGATGTCGTCGACCGTCGGAGGCGGAAGGCCAGGGGCGCGTCTGTGGCCGGGTCTGGGGACTCCAGAGGTCTCAGTGCGATCCTCGTTGAGGATCCTCTGACACCCGAGGAGTCCACGGCCCAGGACACGGTCATGGACGAGCTTCTGTCTATGCAGAGTCCTTTTCATAATTAATCCTTTTTCCTCTTTTTCCTTTACGATTATGTCTAACGATTTAAAACCTTGTTTTTGCGGAGATTTACCTGAAATGTATTATGGACAGTGCCTTTGCCTCACGATTTCTATTTACGGCTTTGCCGGGTCTAAAATTCACTGTGTACATGTATATATTTTGCTTCTCTTTAGTTGAGCAAGGTTTATCGTTGACACACCATGGTCATATATATAGGCGTTCTTTTTCCAATATATGTCATTTAATACTGTCTGTTTATTTCTGTCTACACGGACAATGTACAGAGTTTACGATGTATCGTCTGCCGTCCATACTACTAGTATTGGATTTTCGTCTGCTAATAGTTTACACCTTTACTTCTTTCGTATTAAACTACTTTATCTCAGAATATTGTAAATTTAGCGTTATTGCCTACATATATCTGTACGTTACAAGGTTTAAATTGAGTGTTCGTCTGCTAGTTATAAACTTAAATCAGAAAAAACTATTTCGTCTGCTTTTGGTTTGATTAGTTTAAACTTAATCTCAAGATTGACAGGTACATACGGTTTAAAATGATTTATGTACACAGTGTTTATTTAAAATGGCTTTAAATATATTTAGTTTAAATATTAATGGACTTCGGTCTAAACCCAAGCAATCCTTTATAAAGGATTTTATTTCTGCTAATAATGTAGATATACTTTGCTTGCAAGAAACGCATATTAATAATTTCTTTTTCGTTAAAGATATTGAAATACACATTTCAAATAAATACAGATATATATGGAGTTATGGTTTCGGACAGTCAGCTGGAACATGTGTCATAATTATAAATGATAAAATTAATATTGAAAGTTTTCAAACGGATTTTGATGGTCGGTTTTTATATTTAGATTTAGATATTTGTGACTTTAAAGTTAGATTATGTAATATATATGCACCAAATGTTCCTGGGGAACGTAATGAGTACTTTACAAATATTAAACAGTTTTTTGTTACATCAAGGAATTTAATTATTTTAGGAGACTTTAATTTTATTTTTGATACTAGGCTAGATAAAATTGGAGGTAATGTTGATAAAGGTAGTCTTGGTTCAAAAATATTTTCTTCAGTTATTAAAAATTATGGTTTATTTGATGTTTACAGGAATAAACATCCGAATACGGTTAAGATATCTTGGTGTAAAAATGGTATTGGGTGTAGGTTAGATAGAATTTATTTTTCTTTAAAATTCAAAGGCGAAATTATAGATACTGGTTATATGCCATGTCCTCTTTCGGATCATGATTTTGTCTACTTTAAACTTCCTTTAAATAATGATATAAGTATAGGAAAGTCGTATTGGAAATTAAATAATTCCATATTATCAGATGAAGATTTTCAATTAGGTTTTAAGTTCTATTGGAAAATTATTAGTAGAACTGATGAAATTACCCTTGAGTGGTGGGACAAGATGAAGTTATTGATTAAGGAATTTTGCATTGATTATAGTAAATGTAAGAATATTGAATATCACAAAGAGTTAAGAAATTTAATTAAAGAGTATCAAAGTTCAGCGTCTATTAATGAGAGAATATTTATCAAATCTAAAATAAGTGAATTATATAAAGTCAAACATACTGGTGCTCTGATTCGTAGTAAAGTCAATATGATTAATCATAATGAGAATATTTCAAGCTTTTATCATGATGTGGAATTTTCTAAAAATAAAGACAAAATTATATACAAGATAGTCGATAATAACAGAGAGAAAAATACATCTCTTGGAATATTAGATTCTTTTAGGAATTTTTATAAAACTTTGTATGCAGCTGAATATATTGATAGTTCATTAAATGACATTTTTCTACAAGATTTACCCAGAGTTTCTAATGATGACAATGATGATTTAATTCAAAATATTACTGTTACTGATATTGAAACTGCCTTAAAACAAATGAATCACGATAAAACCCCTGGTAGTGATGGGTTAACGTCCTTGTTTTATTTGACATTTTTAATATTTTTGGTCCAATTTTAGAGAAATTATTCAATATATGCTATGACCTTGGAACTATGTCTAATTCTCAGAAATTATCTTACATTACTTTATTATGTAAAGATAAAAATAATCCGTCTGTTATGAAAAATTATAGACCTATTTCTTTATTAAACGTAGATAGAAAGTTGTTATCTAAAATAATTACTAACAGACTGACCAATGTTTTACCAAGTATTATTGGTATAAGTCAAACATGTTCTATTAAAGGTAGATCTATATTTGATAATATACATTTAATTAGGAATCTATTAGACTATATTGAACAGAAAGATATTACTGCTTGCTTTATAAACTTAGACCAGGAAAAGGCTTTTGACAAAGTGTCGTGGCCATATATGTTCTCTGTTTTACAGAGTTTTGGTTTTGATGATAAATTTATTAAATGGATTAAAGTTTTATATAATGATGTGTCCACATCAGTTATTGTTAATGGACATATTTCAAATCCGTTTCAATTAGAGCGTTCTGTTCGCCAGGGTTGTTCTTTATCTCCGTTATTGTATGTTTTATGTTTAGAACCATTAGCCAAAAAAGTACAAGATGATAAAAATATAAATGGTGTCATAGCTCCGGGTGGTAAATTTCACGTTAAAATGTCTTTATATGCAGACGACAATACTACAGTTCTAACTGACAATCAATCCATTAATTTGTTTTTTAAACATGTTCATAATTTTCAAAGATTGTCTGGTTCAAAAATCAATTTTAATAAGTCATCGGGTATGTTTTTAGGAAAGTGGAAAACTCGAGACGATCATCCTTTTGGTATTTCGTGGGTTGAAAACTGTAAATTATTAGGTTATAAATTTGGTTATGATTTAACTAATGATGATATATGGGGTAAACTATTCAATAATTTTAGAAATACTTTGAATTTATGGTCGTCACGAGCAATGTCGTTTAAAGGTAAAAGTCATATTTTAAATAGCTATGTTGTTTCTAAAATATTGTTTTTATATATTTGCCCAGGACATGCATCATTATTACTTGAATAATTTCCAAAAATCATGTTTTAGATACATATGGAGTAGTACTTTTGAACCAGTTTGTAGGAAGTCGTTATACTTACCTTTCAGTCAAGGGGGTTTAAATATACCTTGTATTTCTTTGAAAATTAAA
This sequence comes from Mya arenaria, assembly GCF_026914265.1. NCBI lineage: Eukaryota > Metazoa > Mollusca > Bivalvia > Myida > Myidae > Mya > Mya arenaria. Next base: position 65,364,723 of record NC_069133.1, on the reverse strand, counting down.
GCTTTCTTTTTGTCGCATATATGTAGATATTTAAATAATGATGATATTCCTTGGAAGTATTTTACAACATATTGGATTGGGATACAAATGCGTACATATAACCCCTTATTTGCTTCTAATTTAATTCCGCATAGTGATTTTGTTCCTCCCTTTTATATTAAATGTCTGAAATATTTAAAAGAATTTGAAGAAATTTCTTCCTTTGTGCCTAACCTATTAAATGCAAAGCAATTATATGCGACTTTTGTTACAAGGAATATTGAACCAAAGTGTGTAAAAGATAATCCATATATTAATTTTAAAAACGCTTTCAGCAATATTTTTTCAAGAGCAGTAGACCCGATATGTAGAAATACTTGTTTTAAACTTGTTCATGACGTCACATACGTTAACTATTACTTATCAAGATTTGATCGTTCTTTACCAAATAAATGCACTTTTTGTGATAGAGTTGAGACTATTGACCATTTATTTATAGAATGTAGCTTTGTTCTACCTTTGAACAAAGCATGTTTATATTTATTCAATCTACTTACAAATGGCAATTATTCATTTAGTAAAAAATGGTTTCATTTCTTTGACATTGAATGTAATCACAATGTTAAATATGTCCTTCTTATTATTTTGTCAGAGTCTAGACATATTATTTGGTGTAGTAGGAATGATGTTAAAAAAGAGAAGAAAACTTTAGCCTCAAGTGATCTCGTTTATAGGTTTTTTAATAGAATAAAATATAGAATTTTAATTGATTATAAAAGGCTACATATTGATAAATTTAAATTGTATTGGTCTGAATTCTGTCTAATAGAACACAGTCAAATCAAGTACTTTACCATTTTAAATCCAAAGTTTCATATTAAATAATATCTTGTGTATGCAATGCTTTCAGTGTCTTTGCTGTTTGTGTTTTTCTTCTGCTTTCAGGTTGATGGCTGCGCAGGAAGGGCATAGCTTGGACTGACGGTCATTTCCCTGGGGGCAGAAGATAGCCATATTATTTGCATTTTATGTATTGTTTGTATTATATGTCTTTTTTCATAGATACTCTGTCTCGCTCTCTCATTTCATGCATCTCATTCATGTGTATATATGTAACCCAGTCAGGGATTCATATCATTTCATGCATACTTTCCTCATTTCACTCACCCTTCATATGTATATATGTAACCCAGTTTTGGGACCATTATCTCATTTCACTCATTTAAGGTTTCGTCAGGGTATCTCTAACCTTTTCTTTATACCAAGGCATTTTTCTAAAATTATTGCTTTTTCGTAAAGTCTTCTTTTTACATTTCATTTCATTGGTCGGGGGTGAGGGAGGGGACTTGGGGAGGTCCGCACTATGAGCCTCGGTGCGGAACTGCTCGGGTCGTCATCACCATCTTCTGCCAGATATCTTTTTAAATGACAATTCAAAATTATCCTGTTTTTCAAATGTTTGAATTTTTTCACCTTGGTATACTACTAACATACTTGCCTCAGCACCACCAGTTTATAATGTATATAATTGTCTGTATTATGTGTTATTTGCTTCTCCCCTCGACGCTGAGTTTATCTAAAACAGTTTAAATATATAGATATTGACTTTTAAAAATAGTTCAACAAGTGAAAGTGACTTTCAAGTGACTAATAGTGAAACGATATAAAAGTGATCGATTAAGTGAATATAACAGTGACTTTTCCAAACTTCAAAACTATTGCATTATGTTACTTTTGTTATTTATATCAATGTTAAGGTGCTTTCTCGAGGCAAGTTGGGCGGGGCGCTTTACACACCCACACATGTTATTTTATGTGAATAAAGTTTTATGAAAAAGAAAAAAATGGCGGCCCCCAGGAAGAGGCTCTTCCATTGCACTTCGGTTGGGCTGGCGCCTGCGATTACCCCAAATGTGGGTAACTCGGGTGCGCAATTTATTTGTGTGGGAGATTGCGTTCGCGCTAACTCCCGATCATAATAAAACAAAACTAAAAAATAAAACATAATAAGAAGGGGTCTCGTCTGACAGCGTGGCCGCTCGTCATTCTAAACGGTAAACACGTGTGCGAGCGCACACGAACGATAGTGTATTAAAAGTGTTACGCGTACAAGCCTGGTATATGGTTATGCTGGTTGTACTTATAAATACGGAATACTTGTTCTATTACCTATTATTTTTAATAATGTTCACGTTTTATATCATTACCAACATCGCCATTATTATTATTATTACTATATAATTGAAATGTTGCTATGATATATAATTAAATGTGAAAACTAAAAATAGAACACCGTCTGCTTAAGCAACACCTATATAATGCTTCGTTTTACAGGTACTGATGTCTACGGCCATATCACGTTGAAAACACCGGTTCTCGTCCGATCACCGAAGTTAAGCAACGTCGAGCCCGGTTAGTACTTGGATGGGTGACCGCCTGGGAATACCGGGTGCTGTAGACTTTTACTTTTTGTTTAAATATTATATGTATTAAAATACGTTTTAATGCACGTTTTCGTGCAGTTACGTGTACACACTGCAATTATTTCACACAAAAATGCAAACTTTTGTGAAAATGCGTTACATATAGGACCACTATCGCTGAACAACGTTGTTATTCGTATTTATGACGTTGCGTCTAAGAGTGAACGTCTCTTGAGCGCAATGACGTAGAAGCGCTGCCGTCATGACGTTGTGACGCGATGTTAAATTTCAACTGACGTCGCAGACTTGGCAACGTCAGGAAGACATTAGTTTTTGCGTGGATACGTTACGTTACGAAGCAAGTGTTTGTATTGACACATGTTTTTAAAATGATGTGAATTTTGCGCTTTGTTGTTACGACATACTTACATGAGTCATGGCTACTTATACACACATATTGAATGCAGCGGTTACGTACAAACCGGAAGCACCACTCTAACCTTGCATACACAAAATATGCGTTTTAACGAAAATGCGAAATGAGAACGGGGTTTCTGCCCAAACACGGAAACAATGTGCGCAAGCGAATACAGCGCGCGCGACAAGACCGCGGTACCCTTGTTTGACCAGGCCTGTACTCGGAAACTGTATTCATGTTGGTATATAAGTGAAATAGCCGCCGCTGCCCAGCATACTTACCTGGCACAGGGGATACCGTGATCTGCATGCAGTAATTTCGTTTTCCTCGTGGAGCTTTACTTAAAGTGTATTTCAGTGGAGTGTTAAATAAACATGACTAGTATTGCTGCATACTTTCCCGCATTAGTGGGAAAGGCAGTTAGTGCGGACATAGAAAATAGATCCGTGAAAATTTCATGTATGAACAATAGAAATGTTTCTATGGCTGACTTAGTCATGATGATGGGAAAGTATAATGTAGACGCAGGAGAAGTGGACACCATTTCCAGGGGACCTCCGGGATCACGATTTTTCGAAGTGTCTTTACGCAGCCGAGATGTGGTGGAGCGATTTATAGGAAATACTGATTTTTCATATAGAGGGAAAAATTTCAGTGTGGTTGATTATCATAATCAAATCGTTGAGTGTCGTGTGCACTGGTTGCCAGTGCACACATGTGCAAATGTACTTCATAGCATTTTTGAACGTTATGGAAAGGTCCTGGGTATTTCTGATGACGCGATCAAGTTCGGGGAAAATTCCGTTAAAACAGGAATAAGGATTGTCAAAATTTCAGTGAATGAAATAGAAAAGGGGCAAATTCCCCACATCTTGAATTTTGAATGTGGAACTCGAGCATTGGTGACAATGCGGGGACGTGCTCCTCTGTGTCTGCGCTGCCAGCGCATTGGCCACGTGAGGAGCACCTGCCCCGGCATTGTCACTAATGCTGGGGCAGTTGTTTCAGGTGAGGCAACGCCTGATCCTGAGGCTGTTGTGAACGAGGTCGGGGCCGAGGTCGTGGAAGAGAAGGTGCAGGATGTGCAGACAGGAGGGGTGGAGCAGACCAGGGAGGTGGAAGTCACGGAGGAAACTGGGATAGCTGCAGAGGTAGAAGAAACAGAAGGGGATAATGAGGGTGAGATGGAGTTTTCGTCTGAGGCCAGAGGGGAGAAGCGTTCCGCTTCCGAGGAGACGGACCCTGGTTGGGATGTCGTCGACCGTCGGAGGCGGAAGGCCAGGGGCGCGTCTGTGGCCGGGTCTGGGGACTCCAGAGGTCTCAGTGCGATCCTCGTTGAGGATCCTCTGACACCCGAGGAGTCCACGGCCCAGGACACGGTCATGGACGAGCTTCTGTCTATGCAGAGTCCTTTTCATAATTAATCCTTTTTCCTCTTTTTCCTTTACGATTATGTCTAACGATTTAAAACCTTGTTTTTGCGGAGATTTACCTGAAATGTATTATGGACAGTGCCTTTGCCTCACGATTTCTATTTACGGCTTTGCCGGGTCTAAAATTCACTGTGTACATGTATATATTTTGCTTCTCTTTAGTTGAGCAAGGTTTATCGTTGACACACCATGGTCATATATATAGGCGTTCTTTTTCCAATATATGTCATTTAATACTGTCTGTTTATTTCTGTCTACACGGACAATGTACAGAGTTTACGATGTATCGTCTGCCGTCCATACTACTAGTATTGGATTTTCGTCTGCTAATAGTTTACACCTTTACTTCTTTCGTATTAAACTACTTTATCTCAGAATATTGTAAATTTAGCGTTATTGCCTACATATATCTGTACGTTACAAGGTTTAAATTGAGTGTTCGTCTGCTAGTTATAAACTTAAATCAGAAACAAACTATTTCGTCTGCTTTTGGTTTGATTAGTTTAAACTTAATCTCAAGATTGACAGGTACAATACGGTTTAAAATGATTTATGTACACAGTGTTTATTTAAAATGGCTTTAAATATATTTAGTTTAAATATTAATGGACTTCGGTCTAAACCCAAGCAATCCTTTATAAAGGATTTTATTTCTGCTAATAATGTAGATATACTTTGCTTGCAAGAAACGCATATTAATAATTTCTTTTTCGTTAAAGATATTGAAATACACATTTCAAATAAATACAGATATATATGGAGTTATGGTTTCGGACAGTCAGCTGGAACATGTGTCATAATTATAAATGATAAAATTAATATTGAAAGTTTTCAAACGGATTTTGATGGTCGGTTTTTATATTTAGATTTAGATATTTGTGACTTTAAAGTTAGATTATGTAATATATATGCACCAAATGTTCCTGGGGAACGTAATGAGTACTTTACAAATATTAAACAGTTTTTTGTTACATCAAGGAATTTAATTATTTTAGGAGACTTTAATTTTATTTTTGATACTAGGCTAGATAAAATTGGAGGTAATGTTGATAAAGGTAGTCTTGGTTCAAAAATATTTTCTTCAGTTATTAAAAATTATGGTTTATTTGATGTTTACAGGAATAAACATCCGAATACGGTTAAGATATCTTGGTGTAAAAATGGTATTGGGTGTAGGTTAGATAGAATTTATTTTTCTTTAAAATTCAAAGGCGAAATTATAGATACTGGTTATATGCCATGTCCTCTTTCGGATCATGATTTTGTCTACTTTAAACTTCCTTTAAATAATGATATAAGTATAGGAAAGTCGTATTGGAAATTAAATAATTCCATATTATCAGATGAAGATTTTCAATTAGGTTTTAAGTTCTATTGGAAAATTATTAGTAGAACTGATGAAATTACCCTTGAGTGGTGGGACAAGATGAAGTTATTGATTAAGGAATTTTGCATTGATTATAGTAAATGTAAGAATATTGAATATCACAAAGAGTTAAGAAATTTAATTAAAGAGTATCAAAGTTCAGCGTCTATTAATGAGAGAATATTTATCAAATCTAAAATAAGTGAATTATATAAAGTCAAACATACTGGTGCTCTGATTCGTAGTAAAGTCAATATGATTAATCATAATGAGAATATTTCAAGCTTTTATCATGATGTGGAATTTTCTAAAAATAAAGACAAAATTATATACAAGATAGTCGATAATAACAGAGAGAAAAATACATCTCTTGGAATATTAGATTCTTTTAGGAATTTTTATAAAACTTTGTATGCAGCTGAATATATTGATAGTTCATTAAATGACATTTTTCTACAAGATTTACCCAGAGTTTCTAATGATGACAATGATGATTTAATTCAAAATATTACTGTTACTGATATTGAAACTGCCTTAAAACAAATGAATCACGATAAAACCCCTGGTAGTGATGGGTTAACGTCCTTGTTTTATTTGACATTTTTTAATATTTTTGGTCCAATTTTAGAGAAATTATTCAATATATGCTATGACCTTGGAACTATGTCTAATTCTCAGAAATTATCTTACATTACTTTATTATGTAAAGATAAAAATAATCCGTCTGTTATGAAAAATTATAGACCTATTTCTTTATTAAACGTAGATAGAAAGTTGTTATCTAAAATAATTACTAACAGACTGACCAATGTTTTACCAAGTATTATTGGTATAAGTCAAACATGTTCTATTAAAGGTAGATCTATATTTGATAATATACATTTAATTAGGAATCTATTAGACTATATTGAACAGAAAGATATTACTGCTTGCTTTATAAACTTAGACCAGGAAAAGGCTTTTGACAAAGTGTCGTGGCCATATATGTTCTCTGTTTTACAGAGTTTTGGTTTTGATGATAAATTTATTAAATGGATTAAAGTTTTATATAATGATGTGTCCACATCAGTTATTGTTAATGGACATATTTCAAATCCGTTTCAATTAGAGCGTTCTGTTCGCCAGGGTTGTTCTTTATCTCCGTTATTGTATGTTTTATGTTTAGAACCATTAGCCAAAAAAGTACAAGATGATAAAAATATAAATGGTGTCATAGCTCCGGGTGGTAAATTTCACGTTAAAATGTCTTTATATGCAGACGACAATACTACAGTTCTAACTGACAATCAATCCATTAATTTTTTTTTAAACATGTTCATAATTTTCAAAGATTGTCTGGTTCAAAAATCAATTTTAATAAGTCATCGGGTATGTTTTTAGGAAAGTGGAAAACTCGAGACGATCATCCTTTTGGTATTTCGTGGGTTGAAAACTGTAAATTATTAGGTTATAAATTTGGTTATGATTTAACTAATGATGATATATGGGGTAAACTATTCAATAATTTTAGAAATACTTTGAATTTATGGTCGTCACGAGCAATGTCGTTTAAAGGTAAAAGTCATATTTTAAATAGCTATGTTGTTTCTAAAATATGTTTTATATATTTGCCCAGGACATGCATCATTATTACTTGAATAATTTCCAAAAATCATGTTTTAGATACATATGGAGTAGTACTTTTGAACCAGTTTGTAGGAAGTCGTTATACTTACCTTTCAGTCAAGGGGGTTTAAATATACCTTGTATTTCTTTGAAAATTAAAGCTTTCTTTTTGTCGCATATATGTAGATATTTAAATAATGATGATATTCCTTGGAAGTATTTTACAACATATTGGATTGGGATACAAATGCGTACATATAACCCCTTATTTGCTTCTAATTTAATTCCGCATAGTGATTTTGTTCCTCCCTTTTATATTAAATGTCTGAAATATTTAAAAGAATTTGAAGAAATTTCTTCCTTTGTGCCTAACCTATTAAATGCAAAGCAATTATATGCGACTTTTGTTACAAGGAATATTGAACCAAAGTGTGTAAAAGATAATCCATATATTAATTTTAAAAACGCTTTCAGCAATATTTTTTCAAGAGCAGTAGACCCGATATGTAGAAATACTTGTTTTAAACTTGTTCATGACGTCACATACGTTAACTATTACTTATCAAGATTTGATCGTTCTTTACCAAATAAATGCACTTTTTGTGATAGAGTTGAGACTATTGACCATTTATTTATAGAATGTAGCTTTGTTCTACCTTTGAACAAAGCATGTTTATATTTATTCAATCTACTTACAAATGGCAATTATTCATTTAGTAAAAAATGGTTTCATTTCTTTGACATTGAATGTAATCACAATGTTAAATATGTCCTTCTTATTATTTTGTCAGAGTCTAGACATATTATTTGGTGTAGTAGGAATGATGTTAAAAAAGAGAAGAAAACTTTAGCCTCAAGTGATCTCGTTTATAGGTTTTTTAATAGAATAAAATATAGAATTTTAATTGATTATAAAAGGCTACATATTGATAAATTTAAATTGTATTGGTCTGAATTCTGTCTAATAGAACACAGTCAAATCAAGTACTTTACCATTTTAAATCCAAAGTTTCATATTAAATAATATCTTGTGTATGCAATGCTTTCAGTGTCTTTGCTGTTTGTGTTTTTCTTCTGCTTTCAGGTTGATGGCTGCGCAGGAAGGGCATAGCTTGGACTGACGGTCATTTCCCTGGGGGCAGAAGATAGCCATATTATTTGCATTTTATGTATTGTTTGTATTATATGTCTTTTTTCATAGATACTCTGTCTCGCTCTCATCATGCATCTCATTCATGTGTATATATGTAACCCAGTCAGGGATTCATATCATTTCATGCATACTTTCCTCATTTCACTCACCCTTCATATGTATATATGTAACCCAGTTTTGGGACCATTATCTCATTTCACTCATTTAAGGTTTCGTCAGGGTATCTCTAACCTTTTCTTTATACCAAGGCATTTTTCTAAAATTATTGCTTTTTCGTAAAGTCTTCTTTTTTACATTTCATTTCATTGGTCGGGGGTGAGGGAGGGGACTTGGGGAGGTCCGCACTATGAGCCTCGGTGCGGAACTGCTCGGGTCGTCATCACCATCTTCTGCCAGATATCTTTTTAAATGACAATTCAAAATTATCCTGTTTTTCAAATGTTTGAATTTTTTCACCTTGGTATACTACTAACATACTTGCCTCAGCACCACCAGTTTATAATGTATATAATTGTCTGTATTATGTGTTATTTGCTTCTCCCCTCGACGCTGAGTTTATCTAAAACAGTTTAAATATATAGATATTGACTTTTAAAAATAGTTCAACAAGTGAAAGTGACTTTCAAGTGACTAATAGTGAAACGATATAAAAGTGATCGATTAAGTGAATATAACAGTGACTTTTCCAAACTTCAAAACTATTGCATTATGTTACTTTGTTATTTATATCAATGTTAAGGTGCTTTCTCGAGGCAAGTTGGGCGGGGCGCTTTACACCCCACCCACATGTTATTTTATGTGAATAAAGTTTTATGAAAAAGAAAAAAATGGCGGTTCCCCCAGGAAGAGGCTCTTCCATTGCACTTCGGTTGGGCTGGCGCCTGCGATTACCCCAAATGTGGGTAACTCGGGTGCGCAATTTATTTGTGTGGGAGATTGCGTTCGCGCTAACTCCCGATCATAATAAAACAAAACTAAAAAATAAAAACATAATAAGAAGGGGTCTCGTCTGACAGCGTGGCCGCTCGTCATTCTAAACGGTAAACACGTGTGCGAGCGCACACGAACGATAGTGTATTAAAAGTGTTACGCGTACAAGCCTGGTATATGGTTATGCTGGTTGTACTTATAAATACGGAATACTTGTTCTATTACCTATTATTTTAATAATGTTCACGTTTTATATCATTACCAACATCGCCATTATTATTATTATTACTACTATATAATTGAAATGTTGCTATGATATATAATTAAATGTGAAAACTAAAAATAGAACACCGTCTGCTTAAGCAACACCTATATAATGCTTCGTTTTACAGGTACTGATGTCTACGGCCATATCACGTTGAAAACACCGGTTCTCGTCCGATCACCGAAGTTAAGCAACGTCGAGCCCGGTTAGTACTTGGATGGGTGACCGCCTGGGAATACCGGGTGCTGTAGACTTTTACTTTTTGTTTAAATATTATATGTATTAAAATACGTTTTAATGCACGTTTTCGTGCAGTTACGTGTACACACTGCAATTATTTCACACAAAAATGCAAACTTTTGTGAAAATGCGTTACATATAGGACCACTATCGCTGAACAACGTTGTTATTCGTATTTATGACGTTGCGTCTAAGAGTGAACGTCTCTTGAGCGCAATGACGTAGAAGCGCTGCCGTCATGACGTTGTGACGCGATGTTAAATTTCAACTGACGTCGCAGACTTGGCAACGTCAGGAAGACATTAGTTTTTGCGTGGATACGTTACGTTACGAAGCAAGTGTTTGTATTGACACATTTTTTAAAATGATGTGAATTTTGCGCTTTGTTGTTACGACATACTTACATGAGTCATGGCTACTTATACACACATATTGAATGCAGCGGTTACGTACAAACCGGAAGCACCACTCTAACCTTGCATACACAAAATATGCGTTTTAACGAAAATGCGAAATGAGAACGGGGTTTCTGCCCAAACACGGAAACAATGTGCGCAAGCGAATACAGCGCGCGCGACAAGACCGCGGTACCCTTGTTTGACCAGGCCTGTACTCGGAAACTGTATTCATGTTGGTATATAAGTGAAATAGCCGCCGCTGCC